>NC_134705.1:134372269-134564769 GCF_043290135.1 Rhipicephalus microplus
GACAGGCGCAGACAAACAGACACAGACAGACAGACAGACACAGACAAAAAGACACAGACAGACAGACAGACACAGACAAAAAGACACAGACAGACAGACAGACAGACACAGACAAACAGACACAGACAGACAGACAGGCAGGCAGACAGATGAATGGACGGATGGATGGACATACGGATGGACGAACGGACGGACAGATGCTTTGCCTCACTTCTTATTATTCATTCGGTGGATATGCTGTGAATTTTTTTCTTCTCAGTAGTTTGGAGTAATGACGTAGCGCTGTGATAGACGGCGTGCTGACCTCGCAGAAAGACTGCTTCACGTTTGTGGTAGATCATTCTGATAAGGTTACTCACGGGACACGAACACTCAATATTAATCCAGAGCTTACGCGACCACCAAAGATAAGGTTGGAAAGTTCTACGCGCGATGCATAAAAGATGGTGCGTCCCAACGATGATCAGGTTATTGACAGCCGATGCTCGGTGCCTGTGATCAGTGCCAGTGTATCACTGCAATCCCACTTTCCGTATCCTGGCGTAAGCTAGGCCAAATATAGATTTTTAGACGGGGCACGTCGCCAGCTGTTTTCGCCCACGTCACAACTACGGGACAATATGTTGAAGCGCGCCACGCTAGAGATAAATTTGCTGGTAATATGCGTTCCATCTGTTTTGCATGTCTTCATTCTTTTTTTTTCTTGTTTCTTTTCGTTATGCAAACTCTTTGAGGAAAGTCAGTGCTGACTCACTGCGTTCGCACTCCTTCTCGTTCACTTACTATTATGATTATAATGGTAATATGACACTGGTGTAGGTACACTCAGGAAGACATCCGCACACACAAACTTTCCGCAACGCACAATGTAAGTGTTGATGCAACCTAAATGTTCACGCAGCACAAATCACAAATTTTTGCGCGAAATTCATGAATGGAGTGCAGTATGCGTTCAAGATTGTCGGCATAACACCTGTTCTCCAGCTAGGCCTGTAGCCCGGATGGGGTGGGGGGGGGGGGGGCGTGAGCTAGGCACTCCCCTCCCACTGAAAATGTGACGGAGGAGCGTGCTTTACCGAAAATAGGAAAGGAATAATGTTGTTTTTCTATTACAGTCAGGCTTCAGCATGTGCCCCCATCCCCACCACTTTCGCCACCATTAAAAAGTTCCTGGCTACACGCCAGCCTGCGGCATTAACGACGAAACCAGCTCTGCGTAGAACCACCATGCACATCCGATGCCCCAACGCCAGCCGGTTCCGAACCGGTTCCCTGAACCTGCAGTAACCAGGTCCAATCCGGTTCGCGCATTAAAGCAACCGGTCGAACCCGTCGAAGGTCGGGGTGTCATCCCACACGACCGCCTCTTTTGTGGAGCGGAGTGCGTATGCGTGAAACGCAACGCCTGACAGAGAAAAAAAATGGCGCACCACGATAACAACCGTGCGACCCAATTGTGTCACGCGAAGCGCATGCGCGCGCACTCGGCGGCATGTATACGCAGCGGGCGTGCGACGTCGAACGCGACCGACAAAAGAGCTCAACCCCCGGCACGCTTGGCCATCCATTGAGTGCCTGGTCTTTGTTTTGACGCCGACTCGTATGGTTTAAGGCCGTGGGAACTGACTGCCGGCAACCCTGACCAATATATCACGCTTCGACGAAGCGGCACCTGTATGCGGCTCGTCACTATAGGGCCAGATGTTGCAATTTCTACACCAAACGCTTCGCATCCAGTTCTATATACTAAAAGAGAGCAGTCTTAGAAATTGTTGCAAACTTTCTTGGGGCTACTAATATAAGAACGCCTGCAAGAGATCCACTACTTCATTTCTGCGTTCGGTGGCTCACAGAAGTATGGATGGACGAATGGATGGATGATTTTTTTTATTTCTTTGGGGCCCACGTTAGCACGTTGCGGGGCGCCCTCACGTGGGAACAGGAACACCAAGTCTCTCTGCTGCGTCGCGGGCCCGTTGGTCTGCCCATAACTGTTGTTTCAGTGCGCAGCTGGTTATAGCGACCTCCCTGTTGCGAGTGAAGTGCTCGACTGTTGTGCGTTTCACTGTTGGCGCGGCCAGAACGATGAAGACTGGTTACATACAATGTGCTATACCTTCGCGAGCAAAGCGAGCACCGCAAAATAAAATAAAAAAGCCAACAAAATTGAAGACAAAATACAGCGCCACTGCACCGAAAACAGAAGAAAGAAGAAGAGAGTTGTGCTGGCGGTTGATCTATGACCAATCAATGTCTTGGAAGACACACATTGAATACATTGCAACTAAGGGAGGTCGTGCAATCGGAATATTAGGCAAAATTAGTAATAGTCGCTGAGGTATGCGGAGAAATACTCTTATCTCAGTATATTTTATGTATATTCGCCCGGTGCTTGAGTTTGGGTGTGTGTTATACGCGGGGGCACCTGCCTACAAGATACATCCTCTGGTAGTCATAGAGAGACAAGCCTTGAGACTATGCTTAGGTCTCCCCAAGTTCGTTTCAATCAAGATCTTGTATGTTGAAGCTAGGCTTCCCTCACTTGCGACCCGTCTTAAATTGTTAGCTACACAAGCATTTCTTAGGCTCTATAAATCGCCAATAAGTTGCTTAGAAACAGTTTTTATTTACCGTCCTGACTTCTTTTTTGAACAACCAAATTTTGGTTATACAGCGCTTTCTAGATGATTTAGATGTTCAAATTGATGCTGTTCCTTTAATCAGTACCATTAACAATGCTATTAACTACAGTTTGAAGATATATTTCCGAAAAGTTCAAAATTGCTACCGCTCAGTTTTTTAGAAGCTATATTAAGAGATTACCTGGCACATACGCCAATACAAGCAGTCATAGCAACTGATGCGTCATGAAGGGAAGAAAAATATGGAAGTGGTATTTTTTTCCTGCCCTAGACTGGTCCTTTTCGCTTCGCCTTCCCGATTTTGTGCCCATAATTGAAGCAGAATGTTTTGCGATAAATTTAGCTCTCCGTAAAATAACTGCTTCAGTAAGAACCGCAAAAATGTTAAGAGATTCACTATCATGTATGTGCCTCCCTTACCGCAGATGAGAACTCGCATGCTCAGAGTGCTTTCAAAGCATTAGTTCCCTCGCATCTCAATCTGATCAAACTGGTCTGAGTTCCTGGACATAAGGGCATTTATATGAATCAAATGGCAGATGCATTGGCCAAGTCATCTTTAAATTGGCCTGTTATTGATCTATTACCGTCATCAAAATTCTTGATAGGCGCTAGATTAAGAAGGAAACTACTGTTAGAGGAATTTTCTACACCTTCACTAACAGCCACACCAGAATTCAAGCACTTGTTATACCATTGGAATAGTAAAACATGTCAAACGCGAGGAACGAAAGTCGCAAGCACTAGACTGCACTGTCAAATTCCACAGCTGAATTCATATTCACACAGAGCTGGTCTGGCAGCCTCCCCTCATTGTCCTGTTTGTGGAGTAAATGAGTCAACTGGACATTATCTCATTTATTGTAATAGATTTTCTGCCTTACGTAAAAACACTTTAGGTACCGTTTGCCACCTTCTCGGAATAGATTTAAATGTTGAAAATGTGCTTTCTTTCGGAGCTTTGTGTCTAGGCTACAGCGACGGAAAGATGGTTCACGCATTGCAGGATTTTGTCAAAAGTGCAAAGAGGTTTAACTGTTGAAATGACTGTTCGGCAGATTTTGAAATTTCCAAATTCATATTAAATCAAATACGACGCTTTATTGCATTACACAACAGATTACTTACAATTCAACCATCAAATTCGTCTTGTCGCATCTTTCTTTTAGTTCTCGTAAATGAATTAATTTTAAACTGTTATTAAAGAAGAAATTCATGAAAACTATCCGGTTCTTTGTCAACCGCCCAGCGTGGATATGCGCCACATCGTCAAGGATCCTGTCTTGTCTTGTCTTGAAAGAATGCCAGCACGATCCCCTGCATTGGGTATGAACCATCGGAGAAGGAGAAGAACGTGGCTAAGGTGCGGCGTTCAAGCTCGTCGGGTGCTTGTACTCGAGCTTCCGAGGCATTGACCTAGCCGGCGAAGTCCTGTTTACCATCCTACCGCCGAGGCTTTTGCTGAGTCCCTTGCACGGCGTACTTCCCTCACAACACTCTCATTTGGCTGCAGTGGCAGATGACGATAAAGAAGTATGGCTGCGCACTTTGTAATAGGTTGGAAGCACTCAGCCACCACTCGTTACGAACTTCATAATGTGTAACGCCTGCCCACACAATTCGCATTTTGTGACGCCTGGTTGTCAATTTACTCTTCCAACGCTACATAACTTTTGTTAACGTGGTTCCTTCCCGACATAACACCCTTATGCAGTCTTTTTGCAAAGAAGTTTCAAGGAGAGGCATGAGCTGCCACAGAGAAGACCCAGGTTGGAAACCCGTTATATCCTGCCCATCTTGTCTCATTTCGTGGGGTAGTGCTTTTGCACGCAGGCGGCGGCTTTGGCGGAAAACTACGAGCACCCTCGTTGGAATCTTATGACAGTTTTGTAGTAAAGCATATATGTAGAATAGAAAGTGAACTATTTGCCGTCGTGTTCAAAAATTGTTGACAAGTTGGAGTGCTAAATGTATCATACTGAGGGACAGCAGTAAGCGGGAACGAGTCTAATCATATGCAATAGCTTGAAAAAAAAACTTATTCATCGTGGTGAGGAACCAACAATAGGAAGCAGTATCCATACTTTAATGATCGTAATGAATACACAAACGGCTAAGCGCAAAGTCCACGAAACAGAGCCCCAAAAATGCATAGTCCCGCTGGAAGTCTGTAATACGTGCTACTACATGTACTAACCCAAACCCACACACTCATCAAACTAAACATAATATACATGATGATGTACATGCAAAATATACATTCCTTCTCAAGCATGCCAGTATATATATACATCGGATGCTGTGACGCCAGCTACTTACATAGTTGCGTAGTGATAGCAGGAAAGTTTTATAAACAACCCATGCACGCTGGGACATGCGCACACAGAAAAGTAAATACATACACATTATATGCCTGTGGCAACCATTGTTTGATAACATCTACGACAACGAGGTCAGGCTAAAAATTCGCCGCACCCGTCCATCGACCCCCGACAGGAAACGGCATGACCACTGCCATAGAAATTTCTGTTCTCCAAGAAACATCTATATATTTATCCGACAGGAAAGACAAAACATCAGAGTACAATCGTTCTATAACTGGATGCAAAGCACGGCGACCGCGGCATGCTGCCTTGGCTTCAGTCACATCTGTTAAAAGCCACAAAAATCCCCCGCTGCAATTAGAAGGCGAACGAAGCAACTGCGTGAGCAACGATCAGAAGTAACAAAACGATTACCACGAAAACCTGCATTCGCGGTTCTCCGAAATACCCTTGCAATTAAACAGTGATATAGCACATGCTGGTTTGACTCTTGTAGTGGGCAACTGTTTAAGAGAATTTTATATCTGAAAAAATCATACATATGCAGAAGACATGCGTTACATTGTTCGTTCTCTTGGTATTGCGAATATATCTTAATGTACATTCAAATGCACAACAGGAATTGTCTGTACCTGTAAACAGAAATTCTAACGTGCATAAAGAAAACTATGCTCAGATGTACGCACAATTCATGAAAAGGAACAAAAAACTACATTTTAAAAGATGCGTATAAAAATAAATAAATACTTATACGATTATAAATGCACGTTCAGTGAAATCAGAAACACTAGACTACCTTCTCAGTAATGAAGGCAAGGCATGGACACTTTGTTCTTTCTGAGAAGAATAAATTGTGTTGACCACCGCAGGAGGAAAGCTTCATTCCCCAGAATGAATAAATGTTCGTTCGTATACGTTAACATCATGGTTCTTGAGCGATGTAGCAGAGGAAACCTGGCCATCTGAGGACGCATCCCCGCAGGCATGCCAGTCCCCTCCGCTTCCACAATACAAAAGCACCGATACACACTATAAACTCAACAAAAATGTCTCTGCGCCACGACTGCCATTGCATGCTGACTTGAAACATGCCGGTCACCAAACGCCAGAAAGTACGTGCCACAGAAAATTTATGAAGTACATGATTTAGGGCACGGGGAATAGGGGACCATGCCCCACCTCTCCAGTCTGTTGTGTTGAATGTAATTGCCATCACAAGCACTACATGAAGCCGCGGAGATGACCAGGCAGAAACGATGCCGTTATAGCGTTCCACGAGACAGGGCTTGAACGGAAGCTGCGGGGCCGCCGCTATATCTACAACACAGTTTCCTGTTATGTCTACATCGGGACGAACCTGCTGTGCATGGCACCGAAATTCTTCAGCCGTAGAGTGAAATGAAGGTGTGTTAAAAACTTGCGGCGCGGAATGACGCCGTGCTTCCACTAACAAGTAGCGTATTTTTGTACCTCACGAATATCAAGCAAGATCACGTGTAGGGCACTGACAAGCGTTTAGCAAGCGAAGTTAGAATCGTTTTGCCAGCAGCAGGCAGCGAGAAGACACGGATTAGAATGCACGCGAATCCACCTATGTTGCGAGGTTGCGCCAGCACAGCGCAACAAACCAGGTCTGTTACACTGGACCAGAAAAACGATCCATAAAGGAATTTAATCGGTCAAGTTACTCGAAAATGGCGGTTGCTCAGCATCACAAACGTATACCATGCACACCTGCCAAATACAGTCTGTGCTAGGTAGCGTCCTTAACACTAAGGTAAATCTTACTCTTGCGCTTGAAAGAAGGAGGTTTATTGCGTACTATGCATTCAAACAGGAAAGTCTATTGCATGTAACAGGAGTGTACAGCTGCACCGGTAACGAAATGGCTTCAGCGGGTCGCACAAACAACCAAGCACTGGGACGACATTACTTACAGCACTGCAATACAATCACAGATCACTTAAAGAAACGAAAAGAAAACCAAACACAAGAAGCACTAAGTTTGAACAGAATTAAATTCAATTTGTGAAGGAAAACAACGTATTTTCGTGGTTTAGAATAAACTGTGAGCAATTTAGGGCACCGTACCATGGGAGAGTAAGCAGCTCTGTGTTAGAGGGCCCCTCACCAGGTTCGGCAATTTTTATCTGACAAGCGCATTGCATAGATGAGGCGTTCATGATCACGTCTGCCAAAATTTGTAATGCTATGCGCCAGGGAAATGGGTGAAATTTTAAGATGAACGCTGCTCCCCTTTCGTTTTGTGGGTGCACGCCTGGAGAATGAGGGCATGTGTGCGCGTATGAATCTGCGCGTATCACTATCTATCTATCTATCTATCTATCTATCTATCTATCTATCTATCTATCTATCTATCTATCTATCTATCTGTCTGTCTGTCTGTCTGTCTGTCTGTCTGTCTGTCTGTCTGTCTGTCTATCTATCTATCTATCTATCTAT
Organism: Rhipicephalus microplus; assembly: GCF_043290135.1. NCBI lineage: Eukaryota > Metazoa > Arthropoda > Arachnida > Ixodida > Ixodidae > Rhipicephalus > Rhipicephalus microplus. The sequence goes on from NC_134705.1 coordinate 134,379,699, forward strand.
CTATCTATCTATCTATCTATCTATCTATCTATCTATCTATCTATCTATCTATCTATCTATCTATCTATCTATCTAGCCGCTTAGGACATTTAGCTCTTCTGGCCGTCTCGATAGTGGTATCGATACCAAAATTACTATGGCATAACATGACTTTGGGAGGAGCATAAATATCTAGTAATAACATGAAAATAATTACATGCTTGTCAAGAATGTCATGATTTCCATTTCATGGTCTTTCTGCGCTTGCGGTGGTTTCGTTCACATGACACTTTGCAAAAATGGTATAGTATGACATGACTACAGAGCGAGCATAAGTGACGGACCTTAGTGTGGAAATCATGACATGCATGTTTTGATTTTCATCTTCTGACTAGTCATAACTACACGCCACGCTCATGGTGTGCTCGTGGTCATTTCGCTAGCGTCACATATACAAATTTGTCATTACGGGAAGTGAATGGATGACGAATGTATATGAGTGCTGCAAACATGATAATCATGACATCATGAGTGTCATGTAAAAGATGACTACACGCTATCTTCATAGCATGCTCGCAGCCGTTTTGATGGCTTCACATATACCAAATTTGGTATTAGTTGACGTGAATGTACGACGAAGATAAGTGACACGTCCAAATATAGTAATCATGGTATGCGTGTCATGTAAAACTTGACTACATCCTACTCTTATAGCGTGCTCGCAGCCGTTTCACTGGCTCCACAAAGACGAAACTTGGTATCACGTGACGTGTATTGACGACGAAGGTAAATGACACGTCTAAATATGATAATCATGACATGTGTGTTATGTAAAACATGAGAACATGCTAAGCTCATACCATGTTCGCGGCCATTTCTCTAGCTCCACATTTACTAAATTTAGTATCAGATGACGTGAATAGACGACGAAGGAAAATTACACGTCCAAACATGATAATAATTGTATGCGTGTCATGTAAAACGTGACAGTTTGCTTCGCTTATAGTGTGCTCGCGGCCGTTTCCCTAGCTCCACATATACGAAATTTGGCATTACGTGACGTGAGCAGATGACGAGGTTAAATGACACATTCCAACATAATAATCATGGCAGGAAAGTCATGTGCGACATAAATGTAATCCACCTCGTAACGTTGTGCTCATTTTGAAGCGACATATAGACCTTCCTCATTCGTGCTTCGAATATCGTCGATTCCCACAGTGCGTGGGATCTGCCATTTTTTTTGCGCCTTGGGTCAACACGAAAGCAAGAGCGCATGATGGGCTTCGTTTCGGCGCATCCGGCTTGGCGCGTCGCAACCGTCTTGGGGCCCCAAGGAGTTTGGGGACTCAAGAAAAGAGGAAATACCAGAAAGGAGGAAATCATCCTCTCCGTAACAAAGCTCCTATGAAGGGTTGGCCAAGAAACGAATTATTTATGAACAAAAGTCAATTTTAGTGAATTGTATGACTTATGAATTGTAAAATAGTTAGATTAAACGATATAATGCTAATTAAGATACCTGACATTAATACCAGCCTATTTCTTCGGAAAAAATTATCGCGAAACAAAGATACTGGCCACAATCGGTGAATCAGGAGGCTTCAGGAGACTCTATGCGTAAGAAGAACGAATTTTCGTTCTTGTTACTAAAGGGATGGGTTGCTGTGGCGCCGTAATGAGGTATTAACATTGCTGTTTTGTACGTTTAACGACCAAAACAACAGTATGCTGCTGAGGCATAGCCGTGAAATCGGATGGGCGGAGTCATTCTATGTTTTAGGCGTTGTTTCATTTATATAATACAAACAAGGACGACAAACACAACAACCATTTGACAGCCCAAGGTGGTGCCATCTACATGTCGAATGTAGGAGGGTTTCTTGAAAGGCCAGTCGGTACATGATACTAAGGTTGAAACAGCGCAAAGACGGGACAAAGAAAGAGTGATCGCACAACACTGAGCTTGTGTTTTGTGGTCGTTCTTACTGCAGCAGTTTTTGCATTGTTCGTCCCTCAATGTCGAATGTAAAATCGACTGCCCAGTTGCACTCTCACATTCGTCTCAGGCCTCGTTTCTGAAGTATAGGCACGCCCATTTCTGTATACCGGTCAAAGTCACTGCGCGAGCTATTCGCGTGCTCTATTTCAGACACTGGCCGCTCCCTCTCGAAGCACCCCATCGACTGGCGCTTTCGCAACCTCCTCGAAGTGGGCGCACTGGCAGCTGTGTTTGCGTGTCGACGATGGGCAACAGATCTGTCTTCGCCAGCCGACGCGCGCTCGGCAAACACGCGCAGTATATACATCCACGTTCAGTTCTCCTCCCCTCTTCCTCCCCCTTCATAGATTCACTTCCTAACTACTAAACCGACACACATTTCGGGTTCTCAAAAACAACGCGTTCGCTTGTGCGTTTCGACGACGTGTTTCGCCGTCTGCCACCAGTGTACTTGTAGAGTGTCGACAGATACCCATGACGTCCTCTGTGACGTAAGCGGTGGCAACACTGCACGTCAACGCGTGCCTTTTTTGTTTGCGTACCCGTCTTGTCACTTGCGCGTGTTTCTTTTTTTTCAATGTGTAAGCATTTCTACGCGCCGGCTCGACAAGAAAGCTGAACGCGTTGGGCCGTCTATCTGCAACGTAAAGGATATAGAGGTTACGATGCTTGACTTCTGACCCTCAGGTAGCGAGTTCAAATCACGACCACGACGGCTGCATTTTCGATAGAGACTACATGCTAGAGGCCTGTGTGCCTATATTTAGGTAAAAGTTAGAGACCGAAGTGCTTCTTTTCCACCTCTATTTCGCGTGTGTTACTTTCTTTCACGTATTTCTTTGTCTTTCTATCTCTCGTGTCTTTATTCACCCTGTTTCTCTATTTTCTTTTTTCGCTTGCTTGCTTAGCCTTTTTCTCACTTTTATTATGCTCCAATTCACCGAGAACGGTCTTCGTTTAGCGATCGCACCTATAGTATCAGTCGTAGGGCTTGTACAATTGCTGTCGCGCACAGCCCTCTGCGGTTTTTTGTTGACACCACAGTTTTAGCCAGAGATTATCTCAGCCAATCACGGCGTTGCACATATCACTGGCAAAACCAGTTGGCCAATGGGAAAACGGACTTGCGAAGGAGCCCACGGTTTCAGCGTGGTCTTGTTGTTACCTGACCGTTTCTGAATTTTAAATTATTTTTTATTGGCGAAGATATTTGGCTGTTGTGAGTCGAAACTGTTGCGAGTCGAAGCAGAAAACTAGTATCGTCATAACTGAATGTGTACCATAGAAATCGGGTGAATAACGCCACCCGTAACTGGTACAATACGAATGACAAAGGCAGCAGCGAGACCAATAAATGGCTGCGGAGGGACGACTGCGAGGCGTAGAATCTTCAGTACTTTCAAAAGGACGAGAAAAGACAACGGCGGCTGCCAGAAGGCCTCGAAGCGTTGGAAAACCTACGTCCACTACTGCATGCCTGTGTTGTGTCTGTGACTGTCTGTGCTTCAACTCTAACCTCTCGGTCCTTAGGGTGAACGTATAAACAGCTTAGCATTCCCTATATACAACCCAGCAACAACATAACCTAGCTACAAGTAACCTACAGAACCTGCGTCACCTAGCTGAGGCATAGAAACACCCTAAAAAGAACGAATTCATTCTTCGAAATCACCCAGTTTTGCTGTTTCGAGACTTGCGCTGCTTCGCGCAAGCTTCGCCAATTCTTTTGTCTCAGCGCTTTTTCCTTTAGTGATAAAGCAGCAACTCAACTAACACTTCATTCGCCAAAGTCTATCCGCGACCAATGTCGCTTCTTTTATTTCGATACCCGCCCGCGCTGGTTCTACTCAACCCTGCGCCCGCATATCAATGGGTGGGGGGGGGGGAGGGGCAAAATGCAAGAAAACGCTGCTGTACTTCAATCTATGCGGACCTCAAAGGGCCCTAGGTGCTCAGAATCAATCTTCAGTAGTCTCCCGCTGTTGCGCGCTTCATAATCATATCACGGTGTTCCCCAAGCAAATACCCCGGATTAAAACTTTAATATTTCGCCGACGAGCTCGCAGAAATGAAGCATGGGGGCACACTTTCGGCCGCAATCTTTTCTCATTCCCTTTAACAGCAAAAAAAAAAAAAAAGAGACTGGATTACCTTTTCGCGACAATCTTTGCAAGCATGTGGGCACGGACGCGCGGAGTGTCGCAAAGTGCCAGCTGCTTCGAAAACCACCGTTCGTGGAAAGAGAGTGTTGCCTCATCATGAGTGCAGCGAGCTTTTTCGTCGCCTAAGTGATGGATCACCCCTGTCACGAGCGTTCGGGCTGCGGCTTTGCTTTTAACGAGATAACGGTGTCGTCAAATATATTCGTGTGCTCTGGGTCACATAGGCACCCGCTATATGCTTTGGCGCCTTACTCGTGCGTAAAGTGGTTTCCTGTTCACGAATAAATGCATGAAGTTTGATGTGGTACTGGCTCGGCAAAGCTATATGGGGAATTTATTATAAGTTCAAGATATAGGACGCGCATATGAGTTCTTCTCGTGTCGACATTTGTTTGGAGAGGATTCCAACGAATTAAGCTACATTATGTTCTGCAACGAAAACATTGTCCAGCTGTCATTTACAAAATTTTTTTTTCAGCCACCTTTTCCCCTCATAAATATTTTCGTTTTTCAGTCAAAACAAGGTTGTTTTATTGAATGATTGGTTCATTGAGGTATTATAAACCATTTGCTTTTGCATTTCTGCATCACAGACCGCTTCCACCGTTATTTTATTTGGCACTTTTAGTTGTGAATACTGCGTAGACTTTCTAGAAATGAAGGAATTACTAAACAATTCTGCCGATTTACGAAAAGGCAGATGGTTACTAACAACTGCGTGAAAATGCAGCAAGTTCTGCGGATCACGTGACATTCTAACTCGAGTGTGCTAAATCAGGCTCAGTAGCTGTATATGTTCATTTATCAGCGCTGTTTTTACTGCGCTTATACTCAGGCTACCAACTATAACAAAACGGTGTTTGTTTTTTTTTTGTCATTTCTAACTTTGGGACGTCCCGATCATGTCATAAAATGCAAGCCCATCGTCTTGTGCAGTCGTTCTCAATATGAATTGCAACACGGCGGCTGCATTCGACGGGGCTCCAAGCCTGAACCATAAAATCCGGCAAACGTTAAGTGGGTTCAGAAAGTGCATGCCAACTGAAAGTGTTCAGTCTGCCATACTTTTTTTTTTCTATTTCAGTGCTTCTCTGCAGTGCTGGCGCTATTTTGTGCATGGACAGAAGGTTGCAACTGATATTGTGCGCTACTGTGAATGTTACGGCTATAACAATCTTGAACTATGAAACCTTCCACCGTATGGCACAGTTTTATGTCGTCCTTGGTCCAGTTCGCCTCAGTGCATAGGCTTGCTTTTCGATGTTTCACCCGAAAGCGATGCGCCTTTAGCTCTCTGGCTCATGAAGGAAAAAAAAATCCTCACGTAAGCCCCTGATTGATTACTCCATAACCACTGCGTCTAACTCAGTCTAAGTGCTGAAAAATATCGCCTAATTGTATTTCAGACATTCAATCAATCATTCAATCAAATATTTACATTGAATTTTTTTTACAATTTCTTGGGGGTCCTTCAGTTAGTATGTGTAAGATATAGGTACATTCCAATAATGTACCTATAACTATGTGCTGAATTTTGCGTTGTAACGTTCGTTCTTGTTTGTTGTTTATTTATTGCTGCAAGGCTCACGCTTATGGGGGGATTGAAGGGGGGGAGCGAGTGCACTAGGTGAAGGCCGCAGAAATTTGTCCCTAACTTGCTGTCATTGCTTTTGGGGAAAAGCTATGTAATTTGCATTTTCAGCTTCTCGTTTTCTGATTGTGGCATTTTATGCGGCCACGGCTTGCTCGCCGTCGATAAGTATGTAGTAATATGTTACCAAAGCTAACCATATAAGAGTTGAAGAATATTTGGCGCCTTTATATTGCTTAAAGCACATTTCAGAAACTAAATAACGTAATAGACTAAACCGCTCTAGGGAGGTAATCTTTACGTATTCTGTGACACAACGGAACGAAACATTGCGAGAGGACGACAGGGGGAAAAAAGCTAAAAGGTGAGATCACGGAACACTGAAATCTTATCAACGCATGACGAAATATAGAAATAATATAGCGTAACATCGGTATTTCCAGGCACTGTTAATGAATGCTTGAAGTTAAAGAGCGTGATGGCTGTACCAATTTTTCGTGGTATGTGTATAGAGAAGACGTTAGGCGTTCACGTAGTTTGACGAGTCGATTGGTGGTTGCGGATAGCTGTGTTCGCAACCTATCGCACGGGATTGGAATAAGTGAGGCACAAGAGAGGCTAACTTAATTCTTGTCGCCATCACTTACGTTTCGATCCAGTACAAGTCATCCGAAGACCATTCTGTATTCACTCTATCGGACAGAAAGGTGTCCGCTCATTCTGCACTAGTTCTGTGCCTAAATGATTGACAGCACTGCCGTTTTCAGTTGCGTTTCTCATGTCAGACACTTATATGAGCCTCGACTAATGTCGCGCGGCTTCCCCTTGTCCTGTTATGACGTTTCTTTCTATTCTCGTACAGAACTCCTACAAAGTAGCCCCTGGGTGGTTATTATTCTAGCTGCTTGTTGGTCGATCTTGTACCAAGCAAATGGAAAAACAAAAAATGAAGTAGGGCCAAGTAACACTCAAAGTGCAAAGACATTGTTGAGCACAACTAGTCGTCAGTCGACAATATTCTGATCGACGTTGAAACGCGTCAGCTTCAGTAAAAGCCGTCATTGAACGCTCTACTGATATATCTCAAATGGTCATTTCCGCTAGGATTACCTGCAACTAGAGGCATCGAACACGCATTGTTATAAAAGATGTCTAATACAAAGGGAAAGGTCCGTCAAGCATTCAGACATAGCGTGGGCGAAGCTATAGTGAATAATATTTGCAGGTGTTTTACGTCTAGAAATTGCGATAAGATTATGAGAGATGCCGCAGTGGAGGGCTCCACAAATTGCGACAACTTGGCGTCCTTTGACGCGAGCCTCAACGCAAGTACACGGGCCGCAAGCATTTTTGCCTGCATCGAAAATTCCTTCTTTTTTATGGGGGGGGGGGGGGGGGGGTTACGGTAGAGCCCATTTGCATCCAAATAATGTAAGGAGCACGCGCGTTGATACGCGCAAGATGGAGTGCGGAACATTGATAGGGCAACCGCAATATGTGTTTAACTTGACAAGGCCAATGCATTCGCGATGCTGCAACACTGCTGCAGCTTGACCACCTTTCGTGCCTTCCACCGAACTCTTACAATCTCGTAAATTCAGCGGATGCGCCATATAAGTTAGGCAAGCCGCTGACGGTATTTACTGTGTCTGTTCCAAACAGTTGTCTAAGGAAAGCGCCCTATTTCTCCGTTACATTCTTCTGTAGGCTAATCAGACAGAAACATCAATATGTTGCCTAAGTGTATGTATGGCGGCTTCTTTGATCGTATAATCAATGAGGATAATGTAATACAGAAGGGCTCTTAAATCAACTATGGTTGCTTCTTGATCGTTATGACAAAACAGCGCACCCTATACGGGACAGGTAAAAAGTGTTGTGTTCTGTGCGCTCCAGTGTCTCGTGGTAGACGCTGTTGTGTCATAATGTTAATGATGATACTGTAGCTTTTGTAACAAATCATGTGTTACATAAACTCATATCTGCCTGTATTAGCCATCAAATTTCATCCTTTACGCTACGTACACAAGCCGATATTTATAAGCGTAATAATCGTTTGACGTGCTATACGCTACTTACTGATCGCGATTCGGCCCAGTCTGGATCAAATTTCTCAACACTAATTTGCTCCATTCTGCAGCTTGCGAAAAGGAATCAATCAAGACTGATAAATTAGAAGCTGATCCATCCCGATTGCGATCACAAGTGACCATGTGAAACTGCTATTAGTCAACGCTATTTGGCGATCAGCGTTCGACCAAATAATTCACTTCACAACGTTATTGGTATCCATTAACTGCTGTTGAACCAACCGCTCACAGTAGGGGCATTCAAACGCTGCTCGATATGCATTCGTGCACCATCATAGCTAACCAGCAAAATCAGTTTTCATTATTGTGGCCTCTTCCAGGCAAAATCGTTGTTCCTTTAAAGGTTCAGCCTCCTAAAGGATTTTAGCTGGCTTAGTGTGGCTCACAGTAATTCCTTTTGCTGGACGTAAGATTGCTGCCCTTCACGTGGGCGTTCAACTGAAGGGGCCAAAGCCTCTCAGCCTCCGCAGAAATCACAAACACAAATCAACGTTGTCAACTTCGTGTTTCTTAGCGTGGAGCCCGTTGATGGGCGAGGGTAGGATCAAGTACACAAAAGTACGTAACGGGCCTGTATGGAACAAATCTGGAATACGTAGCTGTCCCGCCATGTACAGCAAAGTACGGCGCGGGACTTGGGACGGTGCATCATAAGTCGGGGCAGTCCCGCGAAATCCGAGACTGTTGGTAACCCTATAGTGGCGCGGCGTGGCGGTGAAATGTGAAAACAAAACGAGAAAGTGGTGCCGTTCCTTTTACGGCCTACGCACTCATCACTAATGCGTTTATCTTTATTTTGCGCTTTCTTTTTGATGCGAAGCAGCTTGAAACGGGTGCTTCTTCCATCCCTCCCGTGGCATCCACACCCTCTGCGCCTCCTCGCCTTTTCTCTCTTCTTTTACACTCCCATCCGCTTTCTACGCTTGCAATCCTCTACTCTGCGGAGTGGTGCGCACGACTGATCGTGCGACAGCTGCACACCAGGGGCGCCGCGGTATAGTTCCTCGATATAAAGTGACAGCGCCCGTATATAGTGTGCGTGCCTTATACTACCCCTAAAATATTTGTTTTATTATTAAACAAAACTTGATGAAGACGTGCAGAAACCACGCGCCATTTCAGTTTTCGAATTCCACCAGCAGTACAATTGTCGTCACATCCACCAGCTAGCATTGGGGGAATTCATTCCACTGATGGAAGGAGATTGAATGTAGATCAAGAAATTCTATATTAAGAAATATTGTACACTTTCAAGTGTAACTGCTGCAAGGTTAGACACTTCAAGACGGTATACGTTTTTTATTGCGACACAAAACTGAATAGCAGTGAAGGATTGTAGATAGTTCTTTCAATACCCTACTGAAAGCTTTTTGAGAGCAGCCGCAATAGACGCCATTCAGATATCTAAATTCGTTTTTGTTTATACCTTATGATTTGGTGTTTTTTCTATGAGTCACAAAGTATCACTCAATAGTGGCTAAGCCTTCGGGTGGGAGTTTCTCTGATTCCGGCTCTCATCGCCAAATTTCACCTCACAAACCTGCGACAAACTTTACTCACAAAGAGACAAGCCAAAAGATATGGGATGCGTATGCCACGGTCATCAATCCCCACAGCGTTTACAAAATACGAGCCGGAACAGGTGACATCGCGTAGGATATCATGCGCAGAAACTCCGCTCCTGTTTATTTTCATTCTCTGCCAAAAATACCTTTTCTGTAATAAAGCTACACCGTGGTGCATGCGCGTTGCGCATCGCTAATGGGCGAGTCTCTTTATTCGTGGAAAGCATCGTCGATGTCACAGCTACTGCTGTGGTCGTGCGAAAAAAATAGCACTGGCTTGGGCTTGGTTGTTCAAGAATATATGTAGTGTAAGCTACAGACGGACAGACGAACTAACCACGGACGCACGGTAGGACGACCGGATGAACCACGGATGGACAGTAGTGCTAGCGAGGGATTGATCTCACGCGAGCCAAGCGGCAACACACAAGTGACACGTCACTCCAGGAACTTCCAAGATTTCGACGAGCCAACTGTGCGCCGCGTTACGTCACTGCTTCTCACGCTTGCGCAGAACTTATTACGGTAAGCCACACGAAATGGCTCAACCTGGGTCATTGTAGGTTACGCGACAAAAATCAGGACCAAGACAAACCTCAGCGTTAGACTGTGCTGTCTGTTCGACAATGAGCTGCCTCGCCGAAGTTGTGCATATCTTTCTAGCTAACATTGCGATGCGCTTTCGTAGAGGTTGAAATAGGGAGACCGGGTGTGTGTATGAATGAATGAATGAATGAATGAATGAATGAATGAATGAATGAATGAATGAAAAAACTTTGTTCTGGCAAATGAACTCTCTCGACGAAGGTGCAGCTGTCAGCAGAGGACCTCTGAAGCCTTTGCTCGAAGCTGGAAAAAAGGCTAAAGCCGTTCGAGACAGCTCAGGACAGGCAGAACAGGAAAACTAAGCAAAAGAAACAGCCATGTAGGCTAAGCGCCCATCGCAATTTTTTTTCTGCTCACCCTCTGTTTCGGATGACTGCAGCACATGCTCTCTGAAGCGCCACTCCACGTTTGTTTACCCTAGGGCAACGGAGAAACATCGGAATCCTTCTGGCTCTTCAATGTCGGCCATGGCTGTGGAGGAAAAACAGTGCCTCCCCCGCATGGGCTAGCATGCTCTGGGGCTGATCCGTCTTTTCTCGTCGCGCTATAGTTAGGGCTTTTCTTACTGCCTGCCCTATTTCATACTCATTAATACAGTGAAAAAACAATGATTGTTCTGAATTCCTACGTAAACATTGAACTACAGTAAACAAAAAAAAAATTCGAAGCCCTATCAGTGCTGTGAGGTGGTTCGCCAGCTAAGCTGTGAGATCTGGGTCTCGTGTAGTCAAAGTTGTCATGGTAAATTTATTTATTTATTTATTTATTTATTTATTTATTTATTTATTTATTTATTATTCATACAAGCACTTTACATTTCTACGTGGTAACACAATGTGGGAGAGAGAAAGCACATTTTGTTTGTTTAAGAGCAATCAAAGCAAACGAAAAGTGATCAAATGAGAAGCATGGCTGTGTATACGCAATGCCTTTGTTGCAAGAAATTTAAACGGCAAGTAATAAACACTGAGATATTAAAATGGTAATAGAAAAATCGGCGTATCACACGTATAGTGAGAACCGATGACACGCAAAGCGCGAATGAGGAAAGTTGATATCTTACTTTAAAATCAGCACAACCTTATGAGGCAGACGTAAATTATGCCGTAAATGACTTCCATGCCGTTATTACTATGTTAACGCCTGGTATTTGTGTTAGTCGTCCATTCACATCAAGTAATACTAAACTTGGTATATCTGAAGTTAGCGAAACAGGCGCGAGCGTGCTATTAGCGTAGCATGTAGTCATGTTTTACATAACAGACATGTCATGATTATAATGCTTGGACGTGTTGTTTACCTTCGTCGTCCGTTCGCTTCACGTATTACCAAATTTGCTATTTGGGAAGCTAGCAAAGCGACCGACAGCGCTCCATGAGCGTGGCCTGCATTCATGACTTACAAGACATGCATGCCAAGATTTCTCTGATAGGGCCTGTAACTCACGTTTGCCATGCAGTCATGTCATACCATACCATTTTCGCAATGTGTCACGTGAACGAAATCACCTCAATATCAGCAAAAGCATGCTATGTAAATCATGACATTCATGACATACGGGTCATAATTGTCGTGTTATGACTTGCAAATTATGCTCTTCATACCGTTATGTTATGCCATACCAATTTTGGTATAGATGGCATTATCGAAACGGCCATGAGAGCTAAACGTCGTATGTGGACAGACAGACAGACAGACAGATAGATAGATAGATAGATAGATAGATAGATAGATAGATAGATAGATAGATAGATAGATAGATAGATAGATAGATAGATAGATAGATAGATAGATAGATAGATAGATAGATAGATAGATAGATAGATAGATAGATAGATAGATAGATAGATAGATAGATAGATAGATAGATAGATAGATAGATAGATAGATAGATGTCAAAGTGGTCGAAGTTCGCTAAGAATTGATTCGCATTTCAAAACTTCAAATCACATGCGTCAGCTGTACGCCGTGTGACGTCACTACGACTCAGGCATGCTCAGCGTAAGGCAAATGAAACTGCTCAACCTCGGTCAGTGTAGCTTACGGGACCATACACAAAACTTTAGAGACGACACACAAATCCTGTTTACTCCTGAATATGATATCTCAAGTGGGAGAAACAACCGGAAAAAAACATGCGCTTGAATTGAAGCAAAGAGTTGCTCTTGAGTGAGTCTAATCTAATGCGTATTTGAAGTACGTCAAGTTTGACACGGTCCTCATCATTACTGCTCTGAATGGTGTTCTTTCTCTGACAAAGAGGCCTCGAACTCAATCCTAAATCGCACTCCACTCAATCTCATGCTGCGCGCCAACGTTTAACAAATTATTTGTCTGAGTTTATTATGTACTTCCTTACCTCTAAGAAGTCAGTATTGCAAACTACTGATGTTTAGAGTAATCAATATGTTACTAATGTGTCCTAAATATTCAAGTTGTGTTTTCGCATTTTTTTTTTTTTGATTTTAGTAAAAGTTTGTGTAGTGAAGTATATAAAGGTAGCGGCCGTACAACTGGTAGCAGTAATTTGTTAGTCAAGGTATTGTATTGTTCTTTGTAGACTACTTTGTACTTATTAAGACAGTACCTATGATTCCCGAGTATTGAAAATTTAGTGCACACCATTCTCAGCAATTTTAGTTAATGTGTTCATACTGCAGTATTTAAACACAAAGGCCATAGAGCTAGTAGTAGAAAATCGTCACTCAAGGGACTCGGATTCTCTTTACGTGTTCCAGATACTGGTGGCCAGCTCAAGGACCCAATACATATGTTGCGCGGAACGGTTGACGTGCAGTCGGTTGTCGCAATAGGTACTTAACGAGAAGTGAAGCCTATGCGCCCACGTTATAACGATTGCCAGAACGAAGAAATCATCGGGAGAGACAGTGCAATGCTTCCGAGTGATGAACCACTTCGCTCAACCGAGCGGAATTGCGGAAACTGTGACGTCACAGGGCACTCCAAGCAATTGTCCGGCTGCTTATACTCTTGATTTTAGTAGCGTGTCGCACAATCGCGCCAGTAAAACGTGCTTAAGCGCACGTGCTGCCCACTTGAGAACGACCGCTGGAGTGTTGCACTGCTTTATCCTTACTCGGAAAGCATTCTAAGAAAGACCATCAGTATCCTGTAGCAACGATTCAGCATACGGGTAGGAAGAGCTGAACTGTGTAGTGCGCCTGTGCGACAAAGCCATAATACCCATTTCATCGCGGCGCGTTCGCGATATATATATATATATATATATATATATATATATATATATATATATATATATATATATATATATATATATATATATATATATATATATATATATATAATATATATATATATATATATATATATATATATATATATATATATCATTTGTTGATTAGCCCTGACGAAGACCGGTCCACCAATCACAGGTGTTAGAAAATAAAATTAAGGAAACCGCTAAATTGTGCTTTTTTTTTTCTTTCAAAGTCATACACAAGTCATACATAGCACCAATTTGCTGGGTCGGATGTTCTTTATCTGACTTCCTCTTTCTCTTCTGCCAACGACCTAGGTGAGCTCGCGCCAGTACCGGAGCGCCGCTCCTGCTTCCTCACACTTGGCCACGCTGCCAAATTGAAAGGCCAGCCGCGAAATAACCTCCAAAGGGCGGCATTGACTGTTGCGCGCTGGTCTCCCTTGACAACGCAGCAAGCTGGTCTGCAGAAGGTCCAGCAATATCTCTGGCGGGCGGTACTAGCTGTGCCTGGGTGGTCTTTCTTTGACACGCCACGACAGGACGTGTCGAGATGTCGAGGTCTCAGGTAGCCGGCTGCCGAAACAGGGCCGTTCATTGTTTCAAGGCTGCGCACTAGGGCCACACTTGAGAGGTCCAATAATTGTGGTCCTCCATTCGTATGGGCAGTAGTATGCATGAGCTTGTCAGGCATGAGCAGATCTAGACATTCCATGTGGTCAAGCAGTGGCGAGTTCATAGGCGGCCTCGCCAAAAGCTCTGGCTTGTAGGTGTCTGGTGCAGGTAGTGGTAATGTAGCTTCTTCCATCTGTGGCAAAGAACACGGCTGGCGAACGGTTATGGCCGCTACGGAAGAGGCACTGTGTGTTTAGAAAAAAAAATGGCAGCATATCCACGGAGTGAATGATGGAGAGTGAGATGAAGCATCTATCCGTCCATTCGTTCTTGCTTCCGTCCGTCCATGCGTCCGTCTGTGTGGCAACCCGTGCGTCCATCCGCCCGTCCGTGCGTACGTCTGTTCGTGCGTTTCCCGGTGTTCGTCCATGCATCCGCCCCTGCGTCCGTCCATACGTCCATCCGTCCGTGCAGCCATCCATGTGTCCGTCCATGCATCTGTCTTTGTGTCCGGTCGTCCACCTATTCAACACTCCAAGTACCACCATCTCGAATCTTTTCATCATATATTCTTCATATAGAAGCACGACAATCTAGTGGACATTCCAAGGACTAAAGGAGAGGAGGCACACGCACACTTTCTTACGGCTTGCGCTTCGTGTCGACTTCCCACCTTTAACCATCTCGAGTTCATGGTATATACTAGTTCACTGTATTCATGGCACTACGTCCCAACGCTCGCTAAACCTTTCTGAAACCAAGGAGGTTACGCCCAGCGAGTGTAACGTAGCAACCCTTTCTTGTCAGATAGTGCTCAATGTACATGCCAATAGCTGCTAAGCAGGAATGAGAGACAGGAGAATTCTGCTTTTAGTTAATGCGCACGCTGCGAATTTTTTATTGTTAAACAACGCACAGAAGAAATCTCCGACCGGCACCACCTTAGAGGTGAAAATGTAAGACTGGTTACACACTACTACTACGACTACGAGGGACGAACGGGTGCCGCTATAAGGAGCTTCGCCTCTAAAATGGTTAACGATTTAGAGTACTCGGCACTCTTCTATGGGAGAGCTGAAAGCCGTCCATGATCTACGTTCAGAAAAGAGTTGAAACACTGGAATGGTTAGGAACAGGCCTACTTACATTTTTCACACTTCCTGGTGTGGCCGCTTTATACTCTAGGTAGTATGATAAGGCGCGGCACGGGCGACTGTACTGAAAGGTGGCCTTCGTAGTTACGGTGGTCACACCCTTAATTTCGCGCCTCGTTTTTCTATAAGCCATGCAACCTCGATTGTGGCCCCGTAGCGGTGGTCCAGTGGCTAAGGTACTCGGCTGCTGACCCGCATGTCCCGGGCTCGAATCCCGGCCGCAGCGGCTGCATTTCCGTTGGAGGTGGAAATGTCATAGGTCCGTGTGCTCAGATTTGGGTGTACGGTAAAGAACCCCAGGTGGTCAAAATTTCTGGAGCCCTCCACTACGGCGTCTCTCATAATCATATGGTGGCTTTAGGACGTTTAACTCCACATATCTATCTAACCTCGATTGTGGGCTTATCGGAGATGAGTCGTTTATGATATTTCTACCTTATAATTATTCAAGGTCACTTGTTGTTTCACTGATTGCCTAGATATGACCGAATAGCAGTCGTCGTTACTTGTAGCAACGGAAGCGTTAAGCCGATCCTGTTCTTGGCGTGGAAGAGAGACACAGTTAATAGAAAGCATTGCGCAATTCAATTGATAGAAAGAAGGAAGGAAGCAAGCATAGAATGAAAAACGAAAAGATGAAGATGTAAAGAAAAAAGCAGGAAAGAAGGAGGAAACGAAGAAAAATAGAAAGAAAAAAGTTGGAAGGAAAGAAGCAACGAAACAGAATCAAGAAATAAAAATAAGTAAATAAGTAAACGGAAGAAGGAAGGAGAGAAAAAACTAAACAAACAAGAGAGAAATGCAGAAAAAAGAATAGAAAGAAAAAACGCACAGAATGAAAGAAGGAAGGAAGGAAATTCAAAAAGAGATAGAAATAAATGCGCAGAGAAATTAGTATCAGGCAGCTATACCTAAAGCTTCATTTGAAAATATTTTTCCGACAGCGCAAGATTCACCGGTTTTGTTTGGGTTTTTTAACCATACATGCAGGAAATACACGTTACGGTCGGAGCCTTCCTTCTTCAGTGCCTCTGAATGAGCAATTGGTTAATACAGTTTAATAAACTATACTACGTTGGCCTTGTGGGGCTAAGTATGCCCTAGCTTTAACCTCTCAGAAAACAGACGAAATAACATGTGAAACGTAAATGCAGGCGATTGAATACGTACGCCATCGGCTGGCTGCACACCAATTGCGCTTGTTAGTTTTTAAATTGAGTGACGGGTTTCCTGGCCATGATTTTTTAGGTTCAACGTATATCTATAACTGCAGCTGATCATCTGGTTTTCCTTAGAACGTCGCAATGCAAAGTTCGTGGAACGAACGAAGCACAAACACCGATACAAACACCGATACGTCATCGTAGTTAAAAAGTTGTGGCCTATAATACTTGCACAAGACGAAAAGCGGTATTACGAGGGCTCGAACTTATGCGTAGAAGCAACACAATGAAAAAATGAAAATAGGCGTGCCGAACATCTGGAAGCCTGTAATAGAGTAAGTTCATTTCGGCGTGAGCAGCCGTCATTGGTAATGCGCCGAAAGTGCACCCGTTTCTGGTAACATTCTTGTAAGCTGGTTTTCTTGTCAGCTTCTCAGATTCTTGTAAGCTTGTTCATGTTACGAGTGGGTAAAATGAACCTCAAAATGGACACGTGCCAGTTAAGTTTACGATCTGGCTTTAAAGATCGTGGATAGATTATTGACTCCACCCAGGTAGGCGCGGAAAACAAAAAAAGTGTCGTTGTCATAACGCTACTACCTCAGTTATCGCGAAAACAATTGACAAGTCGAGAAATAACATGCCGTAGAAGCAACGCCAGAAGCGCGTTCCTGCCCCAAAGAACACATACGCTCGCATTCACAATCGCTCCTCGACTCGACTTTCACCCTTCACTTGACAGAGTTGGGCACTGCGCCGCTGTTCGATTGAAAATGACACTGGGCTACTCAAGAACCGTAGCAGATTACCGCTGACAGGCAGTGGCTCGCCCTGCCTAGAGATGGCGCTGCCATCGGCTTTCTCATGTGAAGGTGAAGCGTTGAGTAAAGGAACGTTCTTGAATACGGGGGTTAATATGCGGGGGTCTTTCTATCCTGTAAAGTTGGAAAGTGCTATTGCGAGTTTCTCGATATTGCTATCGCTTATATTGCTTCGCTAGCCGGAGGCATTGCAACTCATGTGCTGCTGTATGGAATGTGAATGAGAAATGTCAATGAGCACAAATATTTTGGGCAACACGTTTTCTGTAATAACCACCAGTTTTCATTGTGCATGTGAGTCGGTGCACGAGCACCCAAGCAGAATGATAACTGGTGTGATGAAATTGACACTAGTGCAGACACCGTCAATGATGCATCATTACTTGGAGAACAACTAAGACGTGTGTAACGCGAAAACGTCTAGAAGCATGATGCATTTCACAAGTTTAGGTTGTCAGTTTTTTACGGTCACAAAAATTGTAGCAAACAGAGCGTAATGGTAGCTTTCCCACTATTACTCGTCCGCCAATTCAGTATTCAGCAGCGAAAATGCCCTAGCATGTAGGAAAATCCCGGAAAATTGTTCTGAAAAACGTTGCCCGCTTGATATTATGATCTGTGGTTTTAAATCTCAAAACCACAATTTGATTATACAAAAAGCCATATAGTGAAGGGCTCCGGAAATTTCGACCATCTGCTGTTTGTGACGCAACAGGCGTGATGGCTGTACGAAGACACATGTTATAACAGACTTCGTCTATCTCGTTCACCCCTACTGCACAACACCATTCTCGTTTGGTTCATCACATAATCTTTAACACGACTTTGGCACCTTCTGGAGCACATAAAACGAAGCACCTTTTTCTATAGTCATACTTCTCCCTCGTCACTCAAGATGGATCTGTCATTTCGCAATTAGGCGTCACTGAACGAGAACCGGACACCGCCATGCTCTCCGCATTCGATCCGCTGATCCTGTATGCTGGTCATCTTCAAGAAGAGAGGCCTTCGATCACCTCACGACGGCCACGCTGCGCACCCGACCGTGCAATTCCCGAAATAACCTCCGCATGCACGCGTAAGCGGCCGGGGAAACTTCCACCTGCTGCATCCACTGACGAAGATATACAGTAAATTGGGCAGGACGGCTTGTAGTCTGTGAGGAATGTCTACGCGCTTGATGCTTACCGTACAGACGCCATCAATTGCTTAGACTAGGAGCACGTGTGATAGGCCTGCGTCGCTAGACTCGTGTCAAAAAAAGCCAAGCGGCGTAGAGAAGGAAAGGGGGATGGTTGGAGTAGGTGAACGACAAGCACTGAGCCGCGCTTCTCTCTCGTGAGTGCAGTGACGTCAAGACATACGTCACCGGATGTTTGGTAAGCCCGCGGAACGGGCCTCTCACCGTGTAACTATTTGCTTGCGATTAAGCTCCTTCTCGAAACCCGGCCCTGCGTGAGTGACAAGCCTATACACTCGACCTTTCCTGGCGGGCTTTAACAGGCTTAGACGTGCGGGAGGACTATTTATGGGTGTTTTTTGAGCCACCTACGGAGATTGTCAAAACAACATGTCGCCGCTATTCTATATAAACAGAAAGGCCCCACGTCTTACATGAAGTCATTGAACACCGAAGCTCCCTTCTCTAACGGTATTTTTTTTTTTGCCAGAAGGTCACCATGCATCCGCACCTTAAACTATGCTTAGTGTGACTACATATTACTTCAGTAGAATCACGCATGCGCAGAGTACAAACATTTTCTACATATATAGGAGAGACAAGCGGCGTATGTTGACTTTCTGTTTACCTCCTCTATATCACCACCTCTGGATACGAAGAACGACAGCGTGCAGGAAGTAGCAGAAACTTCTAAAAAAAGGGGGTAAATTTGCAAGGATTTGTCGAGGGGCACTTGCACATAATTAAATCTATTGAGAAGTGCCGACTATTTTTTGTCTACAACTAAGACATGTTAAAAATGTGAAAACGCTACGGCTGCAGGGTGCAATTTTGACCATCTACATGCCACAAATTAACATCTCGTGTTACCCGGCAGCTGATGACCGAAAACGGATGGGCTAGATTCCGGCCCTGCCAGTCGCATTTGGATGGAGGTGAAGGACTAAAGGACTGGGGTGCTACGCAAGATGGCCCGAGCTTCTCGGGCGGACGAGTTTTCTTCGAGCTCGCTCTACGGCGACCAAGATAGCGAGGAGCACGTAACAGCGCTGATAAAAATGGCTACAAGAGCGCCCGTGACATCAGAAGTGCATCTTGGGCATTTGCGGTGGTTGTCAAACAAACACTGTGTGTGTACAGGTCAGCGCTGCCACTCAGTCAACATTTCAGCAGTGCAGGACCGTCACCATGACTGTCGCGCAATTTTTTTGCCAACTGAACACGCGCTTTCCACAGGCGTGTTCGCGGGCGTTTCTCCTCTTTCGACAAGGTGGGTCTCTTGTTGCACCTGCAGCATGGAAATTTCCACTCTCCAAGGCAGCAAACGTGCAAAAGCAGCACACTTGTTCTAGCCATTTCGCTTCTATCAAATATAGCTGATAAATCTAATGACAGTCAACACAATTATTTTTCGCGTGAAATGTCGGATGCTTGGGGCGCTCCATCAACGCGTATAAATGGCACGTGCGCGGCATTGAGTATTTTGGGGGAAAGTGGCACTGACATTTTCGGGTGACACTTCTGCAATGTCCCACGAACACTCGACGTTATTCGTGAGCGACAAGCGGTTGATGAAGGGCACAGGTGCTAACGTCATCTGGTGAAACTTCCAATTACACGGAGTTTGACTTATACAGATAGTGCAGCACACATAAAAAATGTATTTAGAAAAAGTGTTTGACGATTTCGAGTACTCTGTACTCAACTATAGGAGAGCAGTGCGCCGTTCTTTGCTGAAACTGGGTTAGTTAACATTGCCACTCCCTGCAGTACTTCCATCACAAATTAACGTCAACCTAAATGACCGACGTGTTCTCTCGAGCACTACAGATATCTGTATGTGCAATGAAAGTAAAATGTTCCCAGGCCACGCTGTCATACATATTATAGTGTCTGGAAACTTTTCACTAGCCCTGAATATAAGCCTATAATGAGCTTTTTATTTTGCACACATACATTTAGACGTGATGCTACTTAAGCCCTAAAATTTTCGACCGTCGTAGAGGCCCACCGTCCTTTAGTCAAAGCGGAAACATCTGTAAGCAAAACTATCTACAGAGCGTACACAGCACGTATATAGTTTAAAAATAGACCACAGTGTGTGCATCGATCCATCCGTCTTTCCATACGTACACCAGTCCATCCTTTCCACTAGTCGACGGCTTCACTGAAACTGTTGCTTGGGCGAGATGGTTCATGATTATTTAGGCTGATTTATCACCGCAAAAAGAACGAACTATTAAAAAATACACATACCCACACGGCACTATGTGTGTGTGTGTCTTTTATAAATGTTCTTTCTTCTTGCACTAATGAATCGACGGCTTCAACGTAGGCATTATGAACTTTAGAAACTACCTTCACTCCATCATCAGCATTCGCATCGTGAATCTGCAGCCATTTTTTTCACAGACAGTCCCCTGCAAGTTATTTATGGTCGTGAAAGAGGCCGTATGGTCATGGGAATGAAAGTCGCTATATAAACGTTCAATGTTGTTTTATTAAAATTGAACACTATTAAGTGATAGTGATTAGGAAAAAGTTCACACGACGCACCTAATATAGCAGCATAAAGTATTTGATTGAAATAGAGAACGAGAAGGGGGCTCTTCTTGTTACCATTCACGAACTCTACGCAGTGACGTGCCGATGCATCAAGTGGTCTAACCACCATTCTCATGTCCAGCTTTAGTGCCTCTTCTCGTCGAAAAGTTTCACAGAATATTCCTTTTCTACCGAGAAGAAGCTCAGCGTGGGATGGATGGATGAATGGATGATAGCATCCGTACCTTCTTAATTTCTACGTAGAGAGTCTTCATGTGCGCTGGAGGCGGCGCGTACATGAAGGCTCCCTTCATCTACGGTGACAAGCGCGCCACCACGCTCAATGAAAATAAACGAGAAGGGCAACCTTGATTTTAACATGGCATCGCCTATTCCGATTACACTGATCTTACTACAAAAAAAAAAAGAAAGGTAAATTCGTTCTCTGTCCCTTACAACGCAGTGTTTCTATTTTTTCCACAATTTATTTTTTTACTTTTTTCCCCACTTTTCTTCCACCAATGTCCTGATCAAGTGTTAGGCCTACTTATTTCGATCGCGGGCATGTTGAGCTTTCCATTGGCATCTCTAGTAGTTGAAGCTCCATGTTGGCTCGTTCCTAAGCGTACAGGTGTATTCGGTGACCACCTAAAAATGAATACAAGCGCCACTCTGAAAATTGCGGCTCACCTGTCCTTCATCCGTTTGAGAGAGTCGGGCTGCGTGGTTTTCGTTGCAACCATACGTACGTTTTCGCTGATAAGACCGATACTATGCGCAACATTGATGGAAAGTTCGTATATAGTTCCCACTTGAAACACCCTGTTTCAGACAGAGTGGTGTAGAAATCTTTGCGGGCATTGCGCAGAAATTCAACGTTTTTTGACTGGAAACCACGGAACATAACATGTGTCTGTATAAGGAAATCGCCAATCTGAAGACGCGAGTGGCACTCGCCTTCACAGAAATCAGCAGATTTGACGAGCCACCTATGCAAATTTTCTCGGGGTTGGTGAGTTACGGTTCTAGGTAGTAAACGACTACAGGTGGTTATCTCCACATTCATTGAGAACATGCGCCCCACAGCATGAACATTTTTCGCTCTTGTTTGCTGAATCTCGCTTCATAACTACGCGTTCCAATCAATCCGACCTCTTCAAGCAGCACATTGTGCTTTCCCTTGAGTCATTATAAAAAGCCTCTCTGTATTTCGTTCAGCGCTTGCGGTAACTAGAGCTCATAAGCAGAATTGGGAGCTCCTAGGTGGGAGCCCAACCCAGCAATCTGCCTGAAATCATTGAAGTTTACCTCTCTGTATTTTCCCTTCAGGTGTGGCAGACAACGTTGCTGCCGCCGAGGGATGGCGCCCCCTACAAATGTCCTCAAATGCGGGGAGTGTGCAATTTTACAGTGTAAAAAAGTTCATGAACGTTTTGTAAATTGTAAAGTGTGTGTGGTGAAATCCTGTGGCCATTGCACAGGTCGGTCGGTCGGTCGGTCGGTCGGTCGGTCGGTCGGTCGGTCGGTCGGTCGGTCCTGGCGCAACCCACCACAGAGGATCGGCCATGAAACGGCCGGTACCTCGTTTTTGAGATCGAACTGTTTTACCAGCCGGGATATTTAGACAGAGATGTTTAAACAAAGACCAGATTGGTAAATGGTGGATCAGAAATAAAATAAGTAGATGTAATGAAAAAACCCAACAAGCTGATATAACTTGAAATAAAGTGAAATTATGTCTCAGCTTCACATTCTATTCATTTTGTTGCCTTTATAAAATCGCAGGCGGCCTAATATTGCCATGTCTTATTTTGTTTTTATTATTTCACACTGAACATTTATTTTTGATCTTTTTATATTGATTTCTTTACATTCTCATCAATCACGCTGAGAGTGTGCAAGAGCGCGGTTACAGCTGGCATTAAGCCAGGGCACAGACGAATGGACGGACGAAAGTATCTTCCTCCGGAACAACGGTCTGAAGGCAATCTTCGTCGCTAAGCTCGGTTCGATATTTATTCGCCACAAGGAGCCTGTTACAACACTTGCAAAGTTCGGACAAAATTTACTATAACAGTTTGCCAATTCAGTCCAAAATATTTCATATCACCGATCGTTGATTTCAGGATGCTTGGAAAAATTCACCAAGGCGTTCAAAACATGGATTCATAACCAGCGACACAAATGCATACCTCTGAGATAAGATCAACCATCATAGGCGCACCCCTTCGGTAAACTTAGTTGATGGTCTTTCCTGTGACTAGCGCCACTCTGCTCTCCCATACTAGAGTACCTCGTACTCTAATTCGTTAACAACTTTTTCTAAACACACTCTTAACACTTACGTAAATGTACGTAGTGCAGAGTGGCAACAAGGGACGGCTTTATGCTCTCCCATAGTAGAGTACGCAGTACTCTAAATTGTTAACCAATTTTTCTAAAGACACTAGCTGTTCTGTGAGCACATAAGCTGTGTAAGTTATATCCGGAAACAAAATTCTCTTAAACGAGCTTTGCTTGCACACACGTCCTTGTGCACCGCCTCCACAGTGTGATGTCGACAGCAGCTTCATGCTCCCCAGTAGTAAAGTACCTCGTACTCTAAATCGTTGACTTTTCTAAACAGTCAAACGCCGTGTGAGTTACGAAAGAAGCCCTCATAGAAGGGTCAGTGTAACTCACAATCGTCAAGTCGTCCACGGTGTAACTTTTCTCGACAAGGCCTCATCAAGTGAGGCCCACGGGACGGCTTTATGCCCTCCCATAGTAGAGTACCTATAGTGCTCTATAGATCGTTACCCACATTTCTAAACACACAGGCTATACAAAGTCGCATCGCATGTATTCCACCGCTAACGAATATTATATTAACTTTGCGCCGTCATTTTCTACGTGAGGTATGAAACATACTGCCTTCATTTTTTTGCGTGAATCTCGTTGAGACATGGATGCAGCTCACACCAGTAATATAATAGTGTTTGTTTTAATTTACTCATTTTCACTTGTAATTTTGAATGCGTGAGAAAGACGCGCCCTTTACACCTACCTCGAACGTTAAGTGGCGTCTGCGTCAATAGATAGTTATAGTATACCAGGCTTACTGGGATACCGGGTGTACCGTGATAACGGAATCGAAGTGCGCATGCGCAGATGCGTACGTCACCCGTACCGCTTATCGTACGCTCGATATTTTTCAGATTTAACGTTATTGTGGTAGCGTAGGCGTACGTAGTGTACGTGAGCCTGGCGGTGCTCTCGGACACCCGCCCTGAAGTGATTTTGGCGTAGTTGTTGAAAGATTCACCTTTTTCGCAGCGAACGACTGTTTAAAGTGGCTTCGCTTGCCTTCAGTTAGCTTCGATGACCGAGTATTACGAATAAGTTGACGTAGTTTTTGAGGTAGCTTACTATTTCGAACGCCTCTAGGCCTAACAACAAGGTCAATTTAAATAAATCGGCAACATAAATGTTTTCGCGTGTGGTGCGTGCTTCATCTTTATTTACTTTTATTACTAAAGTAAACTTCTAACAATGCTTCGCGTGGTGGCATAGGCAAACATTCTCGTTCTCTTTTCCTTTTCACTGTTCTTTAACTTATTAACCATTCGATAGGTGGTGCGATCGTTGCAGCAGGGGCACGTAAATGCTATCCCGCTAAACTTTAAGACGCTGTTCACAACGATAATTTGCCGCACGGTAATGCCATTCCCGTAACCTCCGCTATCACGCTAACGGTAAACTATAACTGTCTAATATGAAACGCTCATTGCGCACAGCCATTATTTTCCACAGCGGTACGGAACACATCACATGCCGGGCTACTTCTCGTAGAAAGCATGTGCAGAAGCTGAACCACGGTAGCTTTCCCTTCATTTGCAAGACAACTTGTCTGTGAGCATACTACGTTTTTATACACCAGGTGCGATGCTCTGGAAGTTGTGCAAGTTCGGACTGCGAGGTATGTAAATACGCACGTTTGATTTTTGGCACTCGTCGTTCTTAACGGCTAGGATACTGGCCAATGCAGGCACCGTACAGTCCAGTTATACGATATAAGTGCTTGGTCAGAACGCAAAACTTAGCGCATGAACAAATCAATAGGGAGTTTTAGAATACCGCGAGCCCTTGCGGTGCGGTTGCTGCCACTGCGCATGCGTCGTACGCAAATCGGCGTTCGCGTTCGCGGACCGCACGCGAAAAATTCGAAATTGCGTGCGTTAATGGCGGCCCGCATGTGGCCCGCGAGCGTTGGTTTCGAGGCTACGGGTGGTGATGGCGGCCCGCATACACGACCTTCTGTATTTTACTGACCTGCCGAGCGAGTGAAGCGCCAGCACGCCCTTTCTGGTATTGGTGCTTGCCGCTATGCGCCCTGTGGCGCTGCAACTTACCTCATCCGCACCGGTTGCTGGCGGGTAAAACATGGGTCGCCGCGCTTATTAATTTTTTTTTTCGTCTGCTCGCGTGACGCTGGGAGAAAAGCAGCAATTTTTACGCGCGCACACACCCTGGACGGTTAAAATTAATAAAAACATTTCTTTAGATAAACTTAAAGTTATAGTGATGATCTTTCGCTACCGTCTGCTCGTGCCGAGCTGCGACAGAAGCGTGCCGGTCGGTGCAGTTTGTACACCAGCGAAGCCAGGTTTCTTGGTGCAAATTAACCATCATGATGGGGGTGTGCTACGCGCCTTTCTGCGAATCAAGGCAAGGGAAGACTTCTGATGATGACTTTTCATCAGTTTCCAGTGACCGAGGTCTATGCAAAATGGATCGTGGTTATTTCTGTGTTGTAAAAGACTACGCGTCTTTAAAGGAGTGAGTTGCTGGGCTGGTTGCTGGTGCATGACAGACTGAGACGCATATTAGCGCAAAAAAGTAATGATAAACCGACAACCTTAAGAAAGTAAACAACGACACGCTATACTCACAACTATTAGCCCCCCCAAAAAAGAAGGAAAGACAACATGAATGCACATATGGAAACCATGTCACTACATGTGGTTTGCAACTAGGTTTTGAAACACACCCATTGTTTTAGGAATTAGCGTTGAATAAGCGATTTTAAGTGCTGTTTCGTTTCAAAACGGTTGCAGAGTGTCTATCATTGATTATTTATGTATTTGCGATCTACATTTGCCATTTGAGACGAAGGTATTTATGCGCAAAATTGTCTGTATTGGGTTGTTTTCTATGCGAACTGGATGTCGCGGACACTGTCAAGTGTCATAGTCCTTGCCCTTTCTTGCCCAGACAGTAATTGAAGCCAGCTGAGTGTAATACAACGGCAACAAGTCTACGATTGTATACACATATAGCTGGTATCATGAGTTAAATAAACATTTGGTGGCCAGCGCTTTTCAACCCCTATCTACGTCGTCATTCTTTCTTGTTTTGCACGCTGATACATGTGTTTGTACCTGATTTGCGATTCACGCATGCAACCCACGCATTCTCATGCATTCACCGGCGCTCAGCTGGGGTAACTCGAGCGCTCCCTAGGCGGCGAAGTTCGGAATCCGAGCCGGCGCAGGCAGCTTCGTAGACCGCCGCCAGCTGGGCAGGTCAGGAGTACAGTAGGTAATGCCCGCATGTGGCCCGCAAGCGCTGGTTTCGAGGCTACGGTGTCGCTGCGATCGTGCGTTGCGGATCGCAGTAGGGCGAACGCTATTCAAAAACTCATATGGCGCCCGCTACGCCCGCAGCGCTTGCAAACGGCATTCTAAAGCTCCCTAATATGGAGGTTTAGACTAGCGCACCGCAAGCCCTTGCGGTGCGGTCACTGCCACTGCGCATACGCCGTGACGCGAGCCGCCGTTCGCGCTTGCGGCCCGCCCGCAGGAATTCCGGAATAGCGTGAGGTGTGTGCGGCACGCGAGGCCTGAAAATCGCTGTGTGTAGCTTCCGTGCATATTGGTTTGCGGTCGGGACTAGTCTCTAGACTTTTCTCTGGTGGTAGCAAACGCTATTCTAAAGCATCATATGGCACCCGCAACTAAAGCAACGCCCGCAACGCCTGCGAACGTTATACTAAACCTCCGATATTGAGACAGTGTCGGCAAACATAGTAAGCGATGCGCGCGTCTTCCTTCATGCATAAGGGGGTGGATTGTGGCCATGCTACTAGGGGGTTCCGTGCACGCATCTGTTTTCTACGTCTCCCTGTTGTGGTGGTGCAAAAACGTTTATTGTCGGCGGCGTTAAATTGCGAAAAGCTTCACATCTCGTTGCAGCGTCAATTGGCAACGCAGGTTTCTTCATTCTCGCGTCAGCACCATGTGTATATTGTATCCCGGCTGCGGCGGCTGCATTTCCGATGGAGGCGGAAATGTTGTAGGCCCGTGTACTCAGATTTGGGTGCACGTTAATGAACCCCAGGTGGTCGAAATTTCCGGAGCCCTCCACTACGGTGTCTCTCATAATCATATGGTGGTTTTGGGACGTTAAACCAATCAATCAATCAATCAATCAATCAACCATGTGTATATTGGGCCTACACTACTGCTGGGCATGTTGCAACGTCACCGCAGACGCCACGCGAAGCAGCCACCCGTTTTGGTTTTGACACATCATTTCTGGGTTACATATAACCATAGATAGTTTTCTACCGGAACTTTTTATCACTTTTTATCGGTGCAGCCACGGTGGCCGCGTTTCGGCGGAGGCTAAAATGCTGGAGGGCCGCCTGCTTTGAGTTAGGTTCACCTTAATCAAAGAAGCTCCGGTGGCTGAAATTTGCGCAGCCCTGGTTTACAACATCTCTCATAAGGACATTGCGGTTTTGGGACATTAAACGCAAATATTATTATTTATATTATTATTATTCTTATTATTATTATTATTATTATTATTATTATTATTATTATTATTATTATTATTATTATTATTATTATTATGTTTGTCGAAAGCGCGACTGAGACACTGCTCTACGAGTGCGCTTTAAGTTCTTCAGCCAGCAAAAAAAAAAAAAAACAAAGTTCCTGTGACTGGCTTAGCAGCAGAGCTGCTTACAAAGGACATTGTGGTCTATGAATAGCGCACGCACGTAAATGGGGGCAGTATAGAAATAGTAGAAAACGCGCATTCCTTGCGGCAATCCCCAAATCAAGCAGCGGGACCATAACGAACGTGCGGCTTCATTTTGCCTGCCCTATTCTTCTTGCGATATATATTTTTTTTCATGGAAGACAGCGCTGCTTGCGATCATTGCGGCAGCAATGAAGCGATATAGCGCGTTCTCTGTCACTGCCTTCACTGCAGCAAGCAAAGACGGCCGCTAGCTGCTGCGCTAGCTCGCCTTGACGACAAACGAAGCGTGGCATAGTAGCCCGGCTTTCTTTTTCGCGCGTCAATTTTTCCCTTCGGTTTCTTTCTCATATTTCTTCCCCATTCTCTTAGGGCAGGGTAGCAAACCAGATGCCCCGATTTCTGTTTAACCTGCCTGCCTTTCCCTCACTTTATTCTCTCGCTCTTTATTTCTCTCTATCGTATACTTTTATCTTTGCTTTGATTGTCAGCATGATCGAGAAGACGCGCGCATATGTTTTTTTCACATTATGTACGTTGCACATACCATGGAAAATGTTCATGTGTGCTTTGGAGCAAAATCAGTACTATGTTGCAAAAGAAGGGCTTTCCCGTGATGCCAAATTGGTTTTGAAGCGGGTTAGGCTAGGTTACGGAACTAACTGCAGTGCACGTTTTTGAGGTGCGACGTTTGCTTGCTATAAGTCAACAGCTTACGCAAGGCCATTGCCAGATGAAAAAGAAAGCAAGAAGAAATGACTTCAATGATTTGGCGCACATGGTGAAATTGGCTGGGATTGAATTGCCAAACTTTAAGCGAAGGCAAGGAAAAACACCGGCTATTGAAGCAGAACGCGCCGATTCGATTCACGTAACTGCATCTTTCTTACAATATGGTTCCTCCATTCCCTTCTTCTCTCCGGAACACGTGCACCTGGGCATTGCCCCTTACTTAATGCGCTAGGGGATAAACTGTTTTGACCTCGTAATCAGAGGTGCCGCACTCGGACAGAAAGAAAGAAAGAAAGAAAGAAAGAAAGAAAGAAAGAAAGAAAGAAAGAAAGAAAGAAAGAAAGAAAGAAAGAAAGAAAGAAAGAAAGAAAGAAAGAAAGGAAGAAGTGAAATGAACCATCCATCTCCCATGGATGATTGTCGACGGCTCCCGCTGCTCTTCATTCGCCGATTCACTTCACTCGCCAATATCATCTATCTGTAGCTGTCTTCGTACTTGCTCAAAAAAATTGTGTGGTGTACCATGTGTCAGTCGAGATTGCCGCTGTGATGCACCGCGGATCTATACGCTGGGCCACGGATCGAAACGCTGTCGTGCGCTTCGCCCCTCCCATCGTCATTTTCCGCCTTCTTTGATGAACCGAAGACGACCGATCAACAGCGACCCTTCCCCGAATACCCGGGAACCCGTATACGTATTCAACTGCCACTGTGCGGCCGTCACCACTTCATCGATTTCGCCTGCTACATGCACTTGTTTTCGCGAACGCTGCAGCGAAGAGCGTGAGGGAAGGGGGTGGGGGCTGCATCTCTAGAAATATAGGCAGCGACGTAGCAGGAGTTTGCGGTGTCATGGTTGTATATAGATTTGGAGCAGGTTCGGTCTTATTGGAATCGGAGGGGGCAGTCATTCGATATCGATCAGCGCTACCGGTGGAGCCGCCGTGGCTGCTTTGCGTTCTCAAACGTTCTTCATAACGGACGCACGCTCAGACGAGTTTGACGATGCTTCATCAGGTGCTCCTTCTCTTTATTCACGTATTAGGAACTTTTTTGTTTATTTATAGTTTGCACTGCCTGCCTTAATATTTACGGTCGAGAACTCGGAAACCCGGTCGTCACAGCCACGCATTATCCGCTAACCACAGCATATGTGAGCCGACCACTTTTTCACCACGTAAAAAATGTGACCCTTGCATGTAGTTAGCTCATCTAAAAGGGCCTAAAAACAAATCATGTATTGGTTTCCCTTTTCACCTCAAGTTCTATAGATGAACTTCTGGAATAAATACTCTCATTTAAAATACGGTACTGGAGCAGCTATTTACCGGAAAGTTCTTTTAGGGGCAAAGCTCCTTAGTCACGGTTGGCCGTTGAAATCCCTGGCGCAGCGACTGAACAGACTTATGAAAGAGGCATCAACTTTAGCTCTTCCAGAAGAGAAAGTTGGCCACGCTAGAAACGCTGATAAAGAGGTGCAACTCCTTTGTGCCCGAGCTTCGTGATCTTACGCAATGCCATTCGCAGCCTATTATGACGATTTAACTGCATCTAATCACGATACAACCCCATCGAGCCAGATCATACACAAGCGGACAATGATGGGATCAGATCAGACCTGATCGTGCTTGATCAGACAATTTTCAACCTTATCTTTTCGATATTTTGCTTGACGTAACCGTTTTGAACAAACATGCCAAATTTAATTTGGCCACACGCATGATCATATCGCCTTTTAACAACTTCTCATCCACTTCAATCTATCGAAATTTCTAGAGCCCTGCACTGCGGCGTCTCTCATCATAATATGGCGGTTTTGGAATGTCAAACCCCACATATTAATGAAATCATTCGTTGCGATCATCGGCCGACTGTAGTTGAATCCGCATGAAACCTTGCCACTGCAAGCTTATCATGATTCCCAATTATTCACTACATAATGATATAATAACCACGAATAGGACTTGTACCTATAGCTCTACGCTGATAAAGATAGTGACTACTCGTAAGTAGAACGGAACCTACGTATTGGTATGAAAGAGCGAGTCACGTCACACATTATGCACATATAAATTTTCTCGAATAAATAAATTAGCAATACTTATACGCATCACAAAAGATTTGTTTATACGCAGCCGATTCAGTATCTGATACGTATGAGAGTTCCTGTGACGTGTGCTCACATATTCTTCGCTCGTTGATGTCGAAATAGTTGAAACAAGAAGTAGAAGCCCATACCACCGATGCGCAGGACACTCAATGAAGTAATTTGACCTGAAGAAGTTGAAAGCTCTGTCAAGTCATGCCTCTTGTTCCAGTTCAAAACAAAAACACAAACACTGGCATCCACCTGAAGGTTCCGTCTCGGCAAACTCTTGAGATAGAGAAAAGAAACAGAAAAGTTTTGAAAAACAGGAACCGTGGTGATATTTGCGAGTTTGCAATTAACGATTCCTCAAAAAAGGCAGAAGGCAGCTCTTGGGGAGAACATGCTAACATCGCTATGGCTTTTCTCGATTTATTGAATAATCGAAATATGATATCGCAGAAAAAGCTCACTTCGCCAAGCGAAAATCTGCAGCACTAAGTAGATATCTAATATGCATCATTACGTTACACTCGGAAGCAAGTGTACTGGTTGAAAGGGTCATGTGTTTGTTATCAAGTGTAATAATTCTTTATGCTCCGGGTGTCTAAAGGCGGGTGAACAAACTACTTATGCAAACGCAGGTGTCTATAAGAGCTCGAGAATTCGCACTGCTGCAGCCTTAGCCCCAGCATTTCAATTGCTGTCTACGGTGAAGTTGGTCACAAGGTGATCAGTTGCTCACAGTACGTTTAAATAGGCAAACTGGTTGAATAACGTGACAAGGTGGAGGAACAAAACAACTTACACAAATCTACGAAAACCAACGCCTTTTTCTTACTGAAATTGTCGTGTAATTTTATGGAGGTGCCCCTGGGAAGCGACAAAACACTTGAGCTTTTCAAAGCTCTGAAAACATAGGTAAAGTAAGGTCGGGCCAAAATTATACGGCACCTCACTAATCAACAGTCATAATTAGCGTCTGTAAACATCGTTTTTTTATGTTGCCACAAGGACAGGTGAGGTAAAAAATAAAGCAGCGATGATCAAGGTAAACAAAATGAACACATTATAGGATATTTACAGGGCGTACAAAGGAACAGGGGTAGGGTAGGGGTACAGAAAAATTACAGTAATTAACCGTATGGGCTGAACAACTTCAGAGCGTGTTACGACTCGCATTCGCTATACTTCTTGCCACAACGTTCGTGTTCTCAAAGGAAGCGATTGAAGGACATATTGCGTGCCATTCTTCTGTGCTTCTCAAGACGCTGTTTTAAAAAAACGGTAGTCTTTCTTGGGTGACCTTCGACGGAAAGATTTTGGTCCGTCCGTCCGTCCGTCCGTCCGTCTGTCTGTCTGTCTGTCTGTCTGTCTGTCTGTCTGTCTGTCTGTCTGTCTGTCTGTCTGTCTGTCCGTCCGTCCGTCCGTCCGTCTGTCTGTCTGTCTGTCTGTCTGTCTGTCTGTCTGTCTGTCTGTCTGTACATTTGTCTGTCTGTCCGTCCTAACGATACCTCAAACGGCACCAAACGGCAAACCCCATTCGCAGCGCCCACCAATATTTCTAAAGGTTTGGCGTTCATAGTTTTGCGATTGTCAATAAAAAAGCAATTATTGCGCATATCTGAGGCGCCATAACACCACTTCGAAGTTTTTTATATCTGCATTTATACCAGAAGAGTCACACACAAGTAACTCTAAGGAATGTAGCGTTTATCGCACGGCGCTGACAGTGCAACGCGATGCTCAAAAAGGTGTTTTCAACGCTTTGCTACGACGTCACGGTGGTCGCACCTGCCCGTCGCTTCGCGTTCTACTCCTTATAGCCTCCGGAACTGCCGCGCATCTTTCACCGCGGGCTGCACGCCTTCGTTTTTGATGGTAACTGTCAGATGGCGCTTGTGTCTAACGTGCCTCGATGCGCTCGTTCGTCTCCGCTACATGCTCGAGGCACTCTAGTGCAGCGCCTCCAGAATACTCTTCACCGATTTTCTTGCGCAGAACATCAAATAAACGGTTTGTTTACTCTCTTTCGACGCAAGACTATCGTCTTTCGACTACATTGCGGTGTAACATGCAGATTTGAAACCAATTTTTTTCCGAAGCTCTTTATTAACATATTTTTAACTTTATTCGTTTTCAAACTACTCTAATTGCTGAACTTTTACTTAGCGGCCATCACAACACACAAGTAGCTTGCATATTTTCTCGTTACGTTAGGCGAAGTAAACAGTTATTATATAGACGTTACATAAAGCTCCTAAAAGTGTGTATTCCTAGGGTCATATCGATACCTGTGCAATTACAGTAACTAGACGCCTAATACTAGGCGTATGTCTACACTCGTCGTCATTCGGCTTCTGCTTTTCCGTATAGGTCCTACCACGTGCCGCCCCTATCAGGATTTTTACTTCACCGGTTGCCTGAATGGGCTTCCTTCTTTACGGTGTGTCAGCAACATCCACGGCGCGTAGATAGATGAAGCGCGACACTCGTGAATGGAGTGGGCGTACTGAGTGGCGTACGGGACATCATGCATCTTTTGACTCTTGACACGTTCCGATTGACGGCAATGTCAGCGCGCCCGCATTGGCGTGACTCCAGTGGCGGCAAAAAAAAAAAAAAATTTGTGATGCTCGATTAACTAAAGTCCGTTGTCGGGAGTAATTAATTAACGGATCCAACGCCGAAAAGGGATCACCCATGCAGCAAACAGAAAGAGAGAGAGAGAGAGAGAAAGATGCGAGAAAAGGCAGGGAGGTTAACCAGACGCACATCCGGTTTGCTACCCTGCACTGGGGAATGAATGTAGGGGAGAAAAGAAGTTGCAGAAAGATAAGAAGGTACACACAATCAGAAATACCTGCCGTGGCACTGAGCTTGCCCAGCGTCAACATTTATTGTCTGAACGCTGTACGCAAATCTCCATGCTTCAGCCACGACGGTAATATTATGAAAATACGGGTCCGGGAAGTTTAGGTTAGACAAAGGAACTTCATTAGGTACTTACACTCCTTATTTTTTTCAGTGTTGCAATTCCTAAGCTTTGAGTGGTACCAACCTATCAGATAATCGTCCAGTTTTGGTCATGAAATTAAGGCAGTAGTTTCCTTTATTAGAAAACTGAGTTAATTGATTGATTTATATGTGGGATTGATTGTTCTAAAACCACCATATGATTATGAGAGACGCCGTAGTGGAGGGCTCCGGGAATTCCGACCGCCTGGGGTTCTTTAACGTGCACCCAAATCTGAGCACACGGGCCTACAGCATTTTCGCCTCCCTCGAAAATGCAGCCACCACAGCCGGGATTCTTTCCCGCGAAAAAAAAAACTGAGTCAAACTAAAACCGAGCTGTGACACGCCAAAGTTGCTGTCAGAAGTTTTTTTTTTTTTGAGGTCTTTTGATACCTTTGAAGGAGTTCCTGCTAAATCCCTCATTGTGCGCTCAGGCATTCATTGCGGCATGCCTGCAAGTGATGATTGATTGGTATGTGGGGTTTAGCGTCCCAAAACCACCATATGATTATGTGTTCCCATTAATGCATCAGTATGAGTAACCGCGGACCGCTATCAAATCAAATGCATTGGCCCATGCAGCCCTCAATGCCTACAGTCTAATAAACTAAAGAGTATATGTGACTCCTTTTAGGTAATCCTCACTTGAAAGTGCGTGAGTTCCTTTAAAAAGGCCCGCAAACCCTCTTCAAGGGTCATTATATATTATCTATAGAGCCGTGTGACCCATAAAAGAGTTAGTGTGCCCCTTCAAAGACACTAAGTATGGGCGGCAAGCCAGGACCACCTGAAACGAGTCACATGTACTCTTCTTTTTTTCTTTCTCGCAGTGTACCACTTGACCCTATTTCTGAACGCATTCCAACTTGGTGCGTTTGTTTTGATGCAATAACATTGAAGAGCTCGTTTCGTAAACGTTTCATGGCTGGCGTCGACGTCAACACCGGCGTTGTCGTCGTTATCTGTGAATGAAAAATTCGTACCGTCTGTGAGCTAAAACCTTAAATCAATGCAAATAAACAAACACCAAAAATCTTCAGTTCCAGTGATAATACAAACCAGGACTTCGGCGTTGCAAGGCTTGTTCGATCACAGAGACATGCCGCTGGTTGAAAATGCTTGACAGAGAAAAAAAACATCTATACGAATGACATCTTGGAGGCAGGAGACTCCTTAATGCATAGGATACTTCGTGGCAATAGCGTACAATCACACCAGGCGTTAAAACGTGGGTATTCACCTCTTTTCTAATCTCTCAGCACATGCGCCCATCCCCAAGCGAAAAAATTTTAAAACCGCCTCTTCATCTCCGAGCCATTTGTTCTGGTAATACAAGCTTTCTCACCCCCTGCAGGTCTTTACCAAGCAAAGCCCTACAAAAACGGGTGAGACCAGCGCAGGAAAATGAAATAGGTAGACCGTGCAACGAGCGGATAGTTTGAAAGGGCTCAGTCATTGCAGTTTGCTCGCATACTACACAATCATCATTATCAGCAACAGCATCAACAAAGCATGCAACTAAGTCTGCAGTATGTTTCTTTATGAACTCGTAGGTGGTATTTTGCTGTTTTGCAGAAAGCGTTATGGCATAATGGGAACTTCACGACTATATAGATCAGTAGTAGGCATTCTAGGACAGTTCTAAATGGTCAATATTACGCGCAAGTATGTTCTCTTCCATGCGGCACGGTTGAGGGGACCGTGAATCGAAGCCGAGCTATAGCACTCGGCAAAGTGGTTGGCATGAATCCCGATTACAATATCGTGTTCTGCTATTGCAAGCGAAGCTAAGGAGTCTTCCTAGTTTGTGTTTTACAAAGAAGGCTGTTATGAGATCACTTTTAGGGTTACTCAGTTATTGTCCGCAGCCGCCGCAGCCGCCGCCGTTCTCCGTAACCACATCACACGAAATTAGAAAAAAATTGGCAGCATATCCACGGAGTGAATGATGGAGTGTGGGGCGAAGCATTCGTCCGTCCATTCGTTCTTCCTTCCGTCCGTCCATGCGTCCGTCTATGTGACTGTCTATGCATCCATGTGCCCGTCCGTGCGTGCGTCTGTACGTGCGTCCGCCCCTGCGTTCGTCCATGCATCCGCCCCTGCGTCCATTCATGCGTCCATCCATGCATCTGTCTGTGTGTCCATTCGTCCATCTATTCAACACTCCAAATACCACCATCTCGAATCTTTTCATCATTTATTCCTCATATAGAAGCACCGTCATCCAGCGGACATTCCAAGGACTAAACGAGAGGGGGCACACGCACACTTTCTTACGGCTTGCGCTTCGGGTCTACTTCCCACCTTTAACCACCTCGAGTTCATGATATATACTAGTTCACTGTATTCATGGCACTGCGGCCCAACGCTCGCTAAACCTTTCTAAAACCAAGGAGGTTACCCCCAACGAGTATAACGCAGCAACCCTTTCTTGTCAGATAGTGTTCAATGTACATGCCAATGGCTGCTAATGGGGATTGCAGCGTGCGCGTTAACTAAAAGCCGAATGCTCCTGTTTCTCGTTTCTCACTAACAGCCAGTGACATGTAAATTGAGCACTATTTCTTATTGTTCAACAACGAACAGATGAAATCTCTCACCGGCACCACCTTGGAGGTCAAAATGTTATACTTGTTACATACAACGGCTAGGAGGGACGGACAGGTGCCGCTATAAGGAGCTTCACCCCTAAAAAAAGCCTTGCGCCAATGACACAGTAGGGCTTGAACCCGGGTCCGCTGGGTGTCAGCCCAATATTCTACTAGTGAGTTACGCCTGCGCTTGTAACTGTCAAACTTGCCTTAGGCAGGCTTGATGTCGGTAAGGCAATCGCGTTAATACGTCTTCTAAAGCGTTTTACAACAGCAAAAGAACAAGCAGTTGTCGCAAAATGTGAATAGCGTAACGAGTGGGCCATCCAACGCTCCAAACCATCACAAAATCTTGTTTTTGTTCCCCTAATAATTGTGGCGCATACCGACTTCAGCAAGAATTCCTCATCGTCGTTAGCTAATGCATGGACAATTGGCACGAAATTTGTTGGAACTGTTAGTGGATACCACGCTTCTCAGAAGAATGGCGAAAAATAGCATAGCGGATGCCAGCCTACTACCCAAAAGTTTATTATTAATGTTCTAGTGGGTACCAAGCAAGTGTGCTTGCAGCAGCTACCCAATGAGTGTTTTGAAATGCTCTGAAAGGCCGCTCTTCTAGCTTTTACGCTGCGATTGTGCTGCGCATACTGAGCAGGCCGGGCGTTTTTTTTTTTCTAATCTCGTTCAGCTCTGTTTGTTTTTACTTATACAACATTTGGGAATTGTGGCTGGTAGATTTCAAAGTACAATTGTGACACCAATGTCTTTTCCCTTGGACAGACTTTGCTGCCAAAACAACAACAACTCAAAACAGCACTTACGACCATATACTGCCGCGTGTTTTTGCAGAAGAAAGTACCATGCGAGGCAATTCTCGACTGATCAAAATTAGTAACACAGGCTTTGTGTTCCCCTTTATATTGTACAATGCATTTTTTATCCCAAGTTTTATGTGTCGACGTGTTTTCTTTCAAACTTCCCTTTTCTCGTTTGTTCTTTTTTTGTCGATTTTACTTATTTGTATTATGCAGCTTCATTTTTCTTGTGTATAAATGGTTACTGAGCGATTTATATGTGGGGTTTAATGTGCCAAAGCCATCGTATGATTATGAGAGACGCCGTAGTGAAGGGCTCCGAAAATTTCGACCACCTGGGGTTCTTTACCCTGCGCCCAAATCTGAGTACACGGGCCTACGGAATTTTCACCTCTATCGGAAATGCAGTCACCTCAGCCCGGATTTGATCCCGTGACCTGCGGGTCAGCAGCCGACTACCTTAGCCACCAGGCCACCGCGGAGGGGCGTAAACGGTCACTCACAAAACGTTTTACGAAGCTTGCATTTCAAATCGCTGAGAGCCAGAGGCCATAAGAATCGCGCAGTTTCACCGAAATTGGTTTCGTGCTTGTTCTCAATCTGAGAAATAAGTTCTTTTGGTCATTAAGAACCTAAACGACGTTGACAAATGCGTTTGTTCAGGCGAAATGAAATAAGAAGACCTGTCATGCTTTTTAGCTATTGCTCACTTTTCTCTGTTGTCCATTTCGATTACGCGAGTTATACAATCAGTTGTAAAGTCTTTTGTACTAAGAAAATTGAATTTTTGTTTACAGGAGTCAAGAGCCACAGTTTCTTGGCTCCTCCCATCGACGCTGTTCTGGAGGCGAGGCGTATGTATGGTGAGTTTTTCAATCAGGTTCTTAATTATCTATCATTTATTTTGCATAGAGCAAGAGCGAAAGCCATCCGTGCATCCGGCCACCTACGCGCACTGCATTACTAATTATCTGATAAAAAATACTATCGGACATACAAAAAATCAATAATTCATATCTCAAAGCTGAAGCCGATAACGTCGTTTTAATCACCTGTCATTCTTTAGCGTATTTCAGGTCACATCTATAAAAAGACTCGACGCAAGAAAAAGAGCAGTTATTTGTTCCCAGAAATTGTTTTTAAACAAAGCAACACGATTTTCAGCCTCACGAAGCAAGAGATTTGCCTCTACGAAACGTTTCCCGCCGATTAGAATTGTTGCCGCCATAAAATTTTTGACATTTTTTTACGTCGCCTCATGAAGACTCATAAAAAAAAACGTGCTGCGATGGCATTGGATAGTTAGGCTTGTTAAAATTCTAAATAAAGAAGCTTTCTTTACGTGGTGTCGAAGAGCAATTTAGGTCTATCATTTTCAGAAATCCTCAATGCTAGAAACTAATATTTTCATGCCCGATGCTGGTATTTTGATGGAAAAGCTTTTTTAAAAGATTTCGAAAATGTCTTTCGGAATAGAAGCTCCTGTGAATTCGTGCACGAAAGCAGAAACGTACTCTACTTATATAAGAAGTCCCTGTCATTTATAGCAGCCCAAAGCTTCTGTCGTACTGTGTCGATGTGTTTTCTTTCAAGCACCCTGTTTGGCATAACGTATCGCTAAAAGAACGTTCGTGATCGACTCTGCGTAGGAACCACCCGAGAGAAGAAATTTTACGAGTGAACTTTGCGCTGGGTGGTGCCTTTTATGTTTGAGAAATCGGAATATTATTCGGCTATTTCTGCGTTACCTGATGTGCCCGAGCATGTGTACAGACGGGTCCACTGTTAAAGGGAACACCTGTGTGAGCAGCATGTTTAGATTTCGCTATCTTACGGAGTCATAGCGGCTTAGGCTACTAGTGAGGCTACATGAGGCTACTGGTGGTTAAAAGGTTCGACTCCTCTTGACAGACTATTGACTTGCCTGAAGATTATTTGTTTCTTAATCCGCATGCTCTTAAAGGGCCAGGAATATTGATGGTGTGCATTCTAGTGTTCTCTTTAACAGTGGACCATAATGTACACTCTATTTCAGCTTTTTGTTTCTCTCCTCACCGAAATGCGAAAGTGATGCAATCCGTGAATCTAAGCTCGTCAAGGAAGGAAGGAAGGAAAACAGGGGGAAAAGAACGGCAGGGAGGTTAACCAGCCTATAGGCAGCCGGTTTGCTACCCTGCGCATGAGAGAGGGATGGCGGAGATGAAAGATAGAGAGCAGAGAGGGAAGAGAGAAACACAGCACATTCGGCAGCACACGCGCGCACACTCAGTCATAGTCCAGTCTTGTCTTTCGCGGTGTGTGACGTTGCTGTTACAGTCGCTTGTTCAAGTCGGTGTCGCGTAGGAATTTCAGCAGAGCTTTCGTCGCCTTCTGTTGCAATGTCTTCCCTCGGGCACTTGACAGAATAGTGTCCACAGACATTTGTCTGTTGTCGATGCGCGCAAAAGCGGACGCCAGTGACTTTCTCTGGATTTTATACAACGGACAGTCACACAGGATGTGGTGTAGTGTCTCTTCGCAATGACAGGCATCGCAGAGAGCGTAGTCGGCCATTCCTATGACAAAGGAATAAGATTTTGTAAATGCCACTCCTAGCCATAAGCGATGAAGAAGGCTGGCTTCTCTTCGGTCGAGTCCAGTGGGCATGCGGAGAGCCATCAAAAAGGACAACTGGGGTTGACAATTCGTATCGATGCTTGGTGGGCACCACAGTGAAAACGTGATTTCACGCGCAACTCGCCGAAGATTACTGGCAGCATCAGTCCGCGAAAGTGGTATGGCTTCTTCTCGTGTTCCTGCAAGGGCTGCCCGCGCGGCAGTATCGGCATGTTCGTTCCCTATGATGCCGCAGTGACTTGGCAGCCATTGAAGCGTCACATGATGCCATTTCTCGTGTGAAGTGTGGAGAAGGCATCGAATTTCGAAAACAAGCTGTTCGTATGGCCCGCAACGCAGTGCTGAGAGCACAGATTGTAAGGCAGCCCTTGAGTCGCTGAAAATCGACCATTGTTGCGGTGGTTCCCGATTGACTACACGAAGTGCAGCGCGCAAAGCAGCTAGTTCCGCTGCTGTAGATGCCGTGGAGTGGTCAGTCCTAAAGCTGATGGTAACACCTCTTGCTGGGACAACTACTGCTCCTGACGAACACTGGCGGTTCGTGGAACCATCGGTGTATACATGTATGCTGTCTGAATATTTCTCGTGCAAAAGAAGAAGAGACAGTTGTTTCAGAACAGGCGACGATAGCTCAGATTTCCTCCGAATCCCTGGTACTCTAAGATGCACTGTGGGTCGAATAAGACACCAAGGCGGTATGGATGGTTTAGATGCAGGAGGGAAGCCCGAGGGAAGTTTATCGTTGTATTTCACAATCATTTTGGCGAACGATGCTTGGTGCCTCTGTGAAGGCAACAGTGCAAGGTGATGACAGGGAGCACGTGCAAAGTGTCTGATGTGCGTTCTCAGGGCTTCTACAACAATGTGAGTTTGTATCGGAGAGTCACCAGCAATTGCGATTGTTGCTTCCGTTGACGTACATCTGGGCAGACCGAGGCACACTCTGAGCGCTTCAATGCTCATCAATCATCAGTGCTTCAAGCTCGTCAATGTGATCCATAAAGATACTGGGCATAGGTTTCGAAGAAGTACTCACTAGGGTAAGTTCCACGTGAAGTAGTCAACTAATTTACGGAAGTGCAGCTGAAGCAGCTCAATGAAAACTGCGGTTTTCGAGTGGGTCAACGGGATTACAAATGAATGGGCAGTTTTATTTGATGGCTTTAGGAGCGCGGACTATGGGGATTTAATGTTGGAAAAAGATGCCAATTTCTCAAGATCATCAACACTCACACAATTTGAGGGAGTACTGCAACAGCAGAGGAACTGTGTTGCTCTCTCCAGAATTCTTTAACTCAGTGGGGAATAGGGCAGAGTTGACATGGAACTTACTCTTTTTTTGAAGGCAGAGTAAAAGAGACTGCGAATGCTCTGCTACTCAGGCGTAGTTCCCTATCTATGACTCTTGGGCAGATGAGGCGTGAATGAGGTCTGGCACTTTGTGCTTGCTGACGGAGTATACAATATAGCACTTTCATGTTACCATGCACCGATGCCGCAAAGCAATATAACTTTCTCGCAGCTATACGCTTCTGAGCGTAGACGCCCCAGATGCGTGTTTAATGCGCCAAGTTAATAGGATAACTTTCAAAGATAACAAACGCATTGATTTGTGATTATGAACGTTGCGTTCCCGAAGCGCGAACAGCAACATATTCGAAGTAAGAAACAGCGGCATCATCTAACGCGTCCCCAAAGATTATTTTACGGCAGAAACAAATTGATATATACTAGAGTTAGGTGGAGGCTCGACACATGTAGCGAAAACTTTTAGTTAAAAAAATTAATAGCGGGGTTCAAACCTTCTGTCTACGTATGATCAGGAAGGTACTCTGCCACTACGGCTCATCATTTCATGCTCGCTGCGTGGTAAGAAAAACTGCATGATGAAAAAAAAACACGCCGTTTCACTTGACGCGTCAGAGTTTTGCAATTTTAATTTCTGACTAAACCTTGCTTTTTCATATTATGTAAGCTGCTGTGTCCACGCATGACATGCCGCTGATGCCAAGACGCCAAGTCTCTTTCAGGATTCAAAAAAACATAAAAGAAATTATAGAAACATCACGGAAAACCTTGGGAAACTTTTCAGCTTTTACTTCCGTGTATAATAGCCATTTCTCGCTTTTTCTCCTATTTGACGTGCAGAGAAGCTAATAATCGACTGTAATGTTCGATAAGTACGCGCGTAGTTGATTAAACAAGGTGTATTTTCTTGCGCAAGCAACGATATGCTATAGCTCAGCGGCCGTGTCAGAGTGTCCCTAGTTGCACCTGTAAACCGATAGCTAGACCTACATAGACTATTCCAAAACACCAAATTGCGTGAACGCGAAGGTGTCTCGACGTGTTACTTGGTGAACGCGCACTGAACGACAGGCCTGTGTTTTGACGTATATGAATCAGCGAAGTGCCGACGAGTGCGCTCGGCGGCTTTCGGCGGCGCCCTGTGTGCGATGCACCGCAGGCTGAAAGCGCGTTGCCTCGATGCTCATCACACCCTGTGCGGACACCGTACACAAGAAACAATGGTTGATTAAAGTTACCAGTGACAAGGCTGTACTGCACAGTGATTTTTACTCCTCGGCATAACATAATGGTAAAGCCACAGGAACCGATTGCATGTAGGACGGACTCGACCAGTAAGCTATAGACCGACATTCGCTGGGAGTTGTACGGGTCACTCTTAGTTCGACCAATCTTGGCGCAGGTGGCTTGCGAAGGTTGAAGCTTTAGCATTCCGCAAACCTCTCATTGTTGCATTCAAGTGTAGATGAGGTGAGCAAGACTATAAGGATTGCCAGAGATGCGTTTGAAATGTGGTTATGCCGCGTTCTTTTTCTGGCGTACTACTACACACCGTGGCATCGCAAGGGGGATTAGACGCTGGAGCGTAACGTTCGTAAATTATTTCTCAGACAGCACTGCTGAAAAACCGTTCCAACTGGGTTTGTAAGCGCCTAG
Organism: Rhipicephalus microplus; assembly: GCF_043290135.1. Classification (NCBI taxonomy): domain Eukaryota; kingdom Metazoa; phylum Arthropoda; class Arachnida; order Ixodida; family Ixodidae; genus Rhipicephalus; species Rhipicephalus microplus. The sequence goes on from NC_134705.1 coordinate 134,422,260, forward strand.
CTACAACTCTTAGGCTTGGACTAAAAGAACTTTACCGCATTGAGCTGATATAACACAATGCCAGCTGATAATTGCTATTGAAAACGACGTTGAAAGTCATGTAGTTGCGATGCAGTTTTATAGAAAAAAAGTCGTCGTGCCTACAAAGTACCTAACGATCACCAGATACATACACATGCTCGATGTATATTTGCTCGTCAAAACGTGTAATAGAGATGTTCCACCACCTGCACATGAAGGGGGCTAGACATCATGATTATAAATACCGGTCCCTGTATGAATGGTTATCCACATAACACAAGAGGTATATTTTCAATTGCTGGTTGCTCTGTTCTGTAGAATTATAATGTGTGTGCCTATGTCCGTCCAGTATATGTGACGTAATCTTGAAGCAATCTAATCCGTACACTGTCTTAAAAAAATACTGGACTTCTTTTTTTTTTAGAGACGTTAGTCCTAGCCCCGCAGGAGTGACTCTATTCTTGAAGATACTTGATGCACTCTAGCCCTGCCAGCTTGTAATATTAAGCGAGACAGTAGCGCAACTCCACAGAGAGTGCATGAACTCTATTTCGGAAGCGTGACTGTATACTTTGGCGAGGAAGCTTGATCCCTCTCGATCAGCCAGAGTACCGGCATTCTGTCGAGAGGGCGTGCCTGCTTTGTGCAGCAGAGAGTTCCCAGCACTCCTGAAAAGAGAGTGAAACATGGGACAAGGCTTAACTCCCACAACGAGAGTGGCCAGCACTCTCTTGGGGGTGTGAGTGAAGGTGCGTCGAAGCATCCTTGACATGGCACAGCGTCGCCGTGTCCCCGGCACAGCGTCCTTGGCAAGGTTCATTGGTGATTGATATGTGGGGTTTAACGTCCCAAAACCACCATATGATTATGATAGACACTGTAGAGGAGGGCTCCAAAAATTTCGACCACCTGGGGTTATTTAACGTGCACCCAAATCAGAGCACACAGGCCTACTAGATTTCCGCCTCCATCGGAAATGAAGCCGCCGCAGCCGGGATTTGATCCCGCGAGCAGTGGGTCAGCAGCCGAGTACCTTAGCTACTAGACCACTGTGGTGGGGCGTCCTTGACAAGGTTGATCGAGAGTGGTAGTAAGAGGAGTGAAGTAAAAAAAAATTGGAGAAGCTTTCACATATCCGCACAGGGCTTGAAATGAAGGTTCTGAAAATCAATCTGTTTGGTTGTAGGTTGTTTCTAGGCCTTCATTAGGTGACGCAGGTCCTAGGTTGCTTTTTGCTAGGCTTTAGCTAGGCGGTACCAGGTTGCTTCTTTCTACGTCTATTTTCTCAGCCCACAGAGGTTCAGGTGAAACTGCATACAGTCACAGACACGACGCAGTTGTCAAAACTCCCAGGACGAGAAAAGTGGCGCCGAAATTCAGAATTTGATCCTCTCAATACTACGAGCAGGTCGTCCTTCCCGCGCAGGTCCTCCATCGCTTCCGGGCCTTCTCGCAGCCATTGCCGTGCCCTATATAGCATTCTCTCTTTGTACGCACTACTCATCTTAGACTCGCCTCCATCGCTTCGCAGCCGTTTCATGGGCAAGCTCAGGCCTTCTTCATTATTAGTGGGCCAGTAGAGAGTGGTACGATTCACGCGATTTCTAAGCCCATTACTCATTTTTTATGATTATAGTTTTCATACGGGCCGCACAAATTACTGCTAGCCTATAAGGATCGCTGCCTAACGAACCCGCTATCTGATTTCACTCTGATGCATCGTCGCCCGCTGTTAGCTTTCGCCTTGCTTCCAATCTAACACACACACACACACACACACACACACACACACACACACACACACACAAACACACACACACACACACATATATATATATATATATATATATAGAGAGAGAGAGAGAGAGAGAGAAAGAAAGAGAGAAGAAAACGCCACATGGCCTACGAGCAAACTATTGTCTGACAACCGACGTTGTTTTCGCTAAAACAGTTAGTAATCACTTAGTAAACACATGTGCTTACTAGTTTCCGGAGTATTTTACTACCTTCTAAGCATGCTTTTACTAGGCACCAGCTACTACAGCTAGTAACTTTAGCTGTTACTAACCAGGGAACCTTTCTTAATGTTTTTAACTAGGCAACTACTAAGCCTGTTGCCAGATCTGTCGTGGATGTAGCAGTACATGTTGCCGTAATGGTGAGATCGTAAGCAAAATTTAGGCAAGCTCTATTTTTATTGACTACCTTGGAATACACGTTTCATGCTACGTATTGGCACACTCATAAGTAAATAGAAGATGACATGATGATGCATTGAAAACAACTATTATCTTATAAATTATGTGACTGCTAACCAGTACGCGGCGAGCAGTCCCAAAGCAGGGGTATATATAATCTTCAAGCTGCTGCCACGGTAGAATTCTGGTATGTCTAAGTCTTGTGCATGCATTTCCATGCGTTCTTTTGTGATCCACTCTTATGAGTTCTCATGTCAGCATAATATCACGTGAGTTTGAGAATCATATGCTCATATGGACACAAATGAGCATATCACATGCTCATATGAGTCCATATGAGCATATGAGATTCACATTTGATGATACATATGTGAATCTGATTTGATCACGTGGTCAATCCTTTATAAGTGTGTTGCTGTGATTCGCACTTACCCCAGCGTAGTTGCATGATGTAATTAAAAGCCATTAATAATTCACGAGGTCCATGTGAATTTGTTTTTTTTTCATCCTATACTTTTGTAATAGAATCATATGGATGTGACCACGCTTAACAAAATATGCGTAAACCTCTATTTGTGGGGTTTACTAACAATTTAGTAATCAACTAACCACTCGAGTCAGCACTATTCACTTACCAACTAGGTAGTAACTTTAACTACCCAACGACACAATGTTTTTGCCCAGCCTGTTAGTATTTGGGCCAGTGTTTGTTACGAGCCCGACAAGCTAGTGCCTTTCACTAGGGTTACTTTTACTAGCTGCATTTACTAGCTGCTTAGTGGATTATGTGACAAGTAACGGGCTAGTACTTAGTGAATATACCAACGTTGTGTGGTTTCTATGTGGTTTTTAAAGGGAAAAGAAGAGAAACGTGAGCCCCGTAACTGTCTGCATCAGGTGCGACACCTCAACAGTAGCTCACAAGGGATGTGGGTAAGGAGGGATTATGTGGATAGGAATAGAAGGATGGGATATATATAGAGAGGCCTTTTTAAGAGTGTGCGTTCAGTAATTTATGCGCCGCTATACCTGGTAGCGGGTGGCCTATGCATAACGCAGCCTCAAACGAACATTCAGTGCCTACGTGCGCTATCGATAAGAGAGCGCAGTGAGGCGTGCTATCAATAGACGGGTGCGCGTGCGCTGTTGTGCAAACGCTTCTCGCTTTATAGCTCCACAAGCGTTCCCTTGGGTTACCAAAGAAGTTACGGTCGCGGTCGCACTGCTTGCTCGGCTCATAGATCTTGATGTGCTCATTCCTTTTTACCATTTGTAATGTAGTGTTTGTTTTAGGGGCGAAGCTCCTTAGGCCGTGGGTCGCTCACTCCTCTGGATGTATGTAGCCACCTTTACTTTTGACTTGTTATTAGATAGCGTTGTTTGAATAGCCCTTGGGGATAACATAACTAGATGGCGTTAGTGGTTTTCACAGCAAATCCGTGGAGTGAATGGTGGAGTGAATTCTGGGCGAAGCATTCGTCCGTACATCCAGCCATGTGTCCTACCATCCGTGCGTCCATCCGTTCGCCCGTCCGTTCATCCGCCCGTGTTTCTGTCCATCCGTCCATCCGTCTGTCTTTCCGTTCGTCTGTCCGTCTGCCAATCCGTGCTTCCGTCGCTTCGTCCGTTCTTCCGTGCGTCCGTCCGTCTGTCCGTCGATCCGTGCTTCCGTTCATCCATCCGCCTATATCCGTGTTTCAGCCCGTCTGTCCGAGCGTCCGTGCCTCTGTCCGTCCGTCTGTCTGGACGCATGGACGGATGGGCACACGTACAGATAGATGTATGCTCCACTCTACACATCATCATTCACTCTGTGGGTATGATGTGATTTTTTGTGCACATAGAATCCGCAGTAAAACGCAAACGTAGATATATCACGGTCTTTAGAATTGCGTATCTGCGCATTTTGAAATGAACAGACTGCCTGAAATTTACAAATTGACGTGGCAAATCAAATAAGAATAGTTTTGGCTTTTTATTGACGACGTTCAAAAGCATGAATGCAGCCATGCAGATCAATATGGGGTGGCATTAAGCACCAGCCTGTACTTTCGCCGCGTGGCTGGATCATTGGAGGATAAATGCGAATAGGCATACCGAAGGACCAAAGTATCCCAAGAAAAACTATGTTCTTCACAAAAAAACACTAAATGAAACAAGCGCTAGTGTTTCTCTTCTTTGTGTTTGTTTCGCTGCACTTGCTAAGATGCGCGAGCTTTACACACACCAACTAGCACAAAGTCTGCGTTGAATAGCGTTTGTTTAGTCGTTTGTGAATAATGTCATTTTGTGCCTAATGTACCAAGTGTACTCGATTACTGTCATCGTCTTGGGTTTCGTTTCTACATGCGACTGTCAGAAAAAAAAAACTTGTATTACAGTGGTGTCGAGGTTGACTTTATTCAAACACAAATAAAACTTGTAATAGTACAAATACTGATGTTCTAGCTTTTTCGTTTTTCTTTCAAGAGGACGGGCCGAGCCCTAAGTCCGTTGTGGTTTTTTTCTAAATCATGGAGAAGATATAAAACTTCTCTTTGTTGAACTGAAACATCCTAATCCTAAATGACAAAATTAATCAATGCAAAGTTAATAAATAAAAGCGAGCAATTAAAGACCACATGAAAGCTGGAGTCCTCAATTTATAGATGCAGCATAGGTCTCGTTAACCTGCCCACAAAAAACGAACTCGCGTCGGAAAACTAGTACGAATGTTTTTTTTTTTTTTTTTCAGGCTGCAGACCGTGTTCATTTAGTTCGTGAATGTATTGATCTTTGTAACGTAGTTTTGAAAAGGGAAAAAAATGGGGCAGAAGTGGATTACCTATCGTAAAATACGTTATATCAGGGGAACCTGCAGTGGTTTGTGTCTCGCCCTGTTCTGTGTAGCTGCTGTATCTTTGCTCTGGACACATTGGGCTCGGCCATCGCGTGTGGGCGGGAGGTCTGGTCGATGGAAAAGCGATTATCTTGATTGCTAATGAGAGTCGGCCGGCATCCTCGCTGCCCAGTCGGTAGCCGCGCTTTCTTCGCCGCGTACTTCACCCTGTCGGGCTCTCATTAGTTTAGGGTGTGCGCTACGGTAAATCTTGGACCATCCGCGAAACTTTCTTGAGGGGGAAAACGAGATACGGTGTGCAGAGTTTCTCCTGACCCACACGGTCCGTTGCGGTTCCCGTAGTTACAGTAATGGTATAACGCGATTACGTTTGCTTCAGTGAAACACCATGCCGGCACACTTGTAAGTCACGGAACCGTCCTTTCTTAACCCTGCGGTCTTCGCTAAAAGAGCACGCAGCAACCTGTCTCCACCACTGACAAGTAACATTGACCTTGCTGCACCTGGGGTTGGGTTAGAAATTTAGAAGCGTGCATCGTTCGGTTGGTGAATGATCGATGAAGTAACCCTGTTTATTTGACAACTGCTGGTCAACCTGCATGTAGGTTTTGTCCATGCGATGATCGGATTTTGCAGTTTACCTGCGTACACCAACTATGCTATTGTTTTGAGCACCGCAAAGACGTGGCCATGCCACGGGCCCAGAAGGTGCCCCAGCTCCGATTTCCAGCCGTGTGCAAGTGCAAATGAAATGTTGCCTTAAGGTGTGGCAGTTTGGGCTAGTTTGTATGACATGATGATAGTTATAGCGCGAAAACAGAACGATGATAAAGAGCGCTCGTGTCCTTCTTGTCTCTTTGTCGTCGTTCTGTTCTCGAGCTATAACTACCGTCGTGCTGCCTTGAGGTTTCGTTGTTTTGTGTCGTAATGGAAACAGTCACGCGTAATGCGTTTTAAGTATTTTCGAGGGTTATATTCAAAAACTACTCATCCTAACGAACGTTTATGAATCACTCTTGCGCATACACGTGGGTCTGTGATTGCACGCATTATTTGTGTGTGCATGTGATCATTGTATATACCATATAGTAATCAATCACCCAACAAATAAATCGAGTGACATGCCTAGCGATAAACCAGGCGAATGTCTCCCGGAATATTATTATAAATTGTTATCTCTCTCCACCTCTAGTTTTAGGAGCTTGGAAGCTTCTAATGCTTGCGCCTTGTCCGACTGCGAGGGCTGGCGTCCGGCCTGTACACCAGTGTTGCCGGTATCCACCTGGCCCTTTGTCGCTCACGGCGTCCTCTGCAGCGTTGATTCCAATAATGCTCATTAGACGACTTGCTGCCACCCAAATCGTTGGTTTTCGATGCCCCGCGTGCTCGCCTCCTCGCGACTACACGTACACTTGGTTCCCGTCGCTTCGTAGGCACGGCAGCTCGTGACAAGTTCCTGCGATGAGTTATACGCACGGGTTATTCCGATAACCTCCCGAGCCATCTCACCTGCTTGCTCTCAACCCCATTGAAGGACGCCTGATAGCTGCACGTCTTCAATTCATGAGCTTTAGGCATTTGGTTCAAGGTAGAGGCCAGTATGGCATGAAGAGGCAGTTGGTTAACACACCGATCGACGTAGCCAACAGTGCGCACTGGCGGCCGCGGAACTTGCCAAACAACGCTGCCTTCCCTGCACAGATCCTGCACCTACTAATTAGCAAATTGTTCCACAGAAATGACATCCCCAAGAAACGCCCTTGCACTTCCGAGCAAGCTCCTCTAAAATTCCTCACCTTGTGGATATGGCGGTCATTTTTCTTACAGTATTCGCTCTGTTCACTTGTCTAAAAGCATTACGACGTCAGTATAAGTGCTTCTTGGGATGGCGACTTTTCCTCTCGCTTCCTTCCTTGTCTAATCACTCTTTTTTTCGGCAGACTGTGAAAACAAGGCATGTTTTAAGAATTTCATTTGGCTAATGCCCTATAGTTTTTTTTTAATTCGAGTTGCTTCTTTGCGAGTATTCATCATAAAAGAAGGGTAGAAAAGACCTAGCTTTACAAATTTTGGTCATCTCGGGTTCCATAACGTGCGCAAAAATTAATGTACATGGGCCTATAGCATTTCAGCCCCATCAAAATGCGGCCCTTGCGGTCGGAGATGGAACCTGCGACCTTCAGGTTAGCAGACGAGCGACGCACGCTGCACGTATTGTTATGTAATTGTTCATGTACATATAGGTTAAGACAGGTGTCGCTTCCGCCATACCCCATAACAAAAAAAGAAAAAAAGAACGTTTCCATTTCTGTGTCAATCCTACCGCTAACGACTTCGTCATGGCGTGCCAAACACCATGTCCAACCTCGAGAGAACAAGCCACACTCTTGTCTCCCAAACACAGTCACGTCCGCGTCATTTGTATCGACCGCACCCACTGTCTACCTAATGTTACGCCACTAAGTGCCAGCCCCTTTCCCCTTGGTTGACCCATAATGTCGCGAGTGACGTCATTATCGCGTGCGACGATTGAGAAGTTTTCAGGGTAGCGTGTCACGTTTTGTGGCTCGCACAGACGATCCCGTAGACAGGTGGAAGAGTGCAGGCATAGTACGTGATGGTGGGCACTTAGGTCTCTATGTGTGTCTAGCTAGCTACGGTGGAGGCCGCACAGGTACACGATGTTCGACGTCTATTTACATCGCTATCGTGCTTCGTACGCCGCTATATCAGAATTGTGGATGGACTTGGACCAGTTCTCACAGTGATAAGCAAAAAAAAAAAACGAAAGTAATACGCAAATCACAGACGATGCATCGAGCTGTCGGTGACGCAGTAGAACCATTTATTTCTTTTGTTCACGCTAACACAGTCTAGCACACACTCAATCGTCTCTTTTGCTTGATACTCTTTTATTGTTTCTCTTTTTTTTTCTCATCCCTTACCTTTCTATCCATCTTGTTCCTATTTCAATGCAGGTATAGCAAGCTGGATATTCTTTCCGGATTACCTCTCGGCCTTTCACACAACGTTCCTCGGTCTCTCTATTTACGTCGTTGAACGAGAGCTGCAAATTTGACGGCAGCACTGCGGTAGCCTAGGTGTTGCATAAGAATTACTTAGTGCTATAGAGGTGATGAGATTCTGCAGAAAGCCATGAATGAGTCTGATTGAGATCACTTCTTAACAAAAAAAAAGAAAGGCAGCTCTTCGATTAAAAAAGGGCGTCGGTACAATATCATCAGAAAATTGTTTTTATCATCATTACGCTTGAATATTACGAAACAAAATTAAATGGTAGCATGAGTTCGGACGCCATGCAGGAGCCCTTAATTAGAAAATCGCTCAGCGGTTCTACCGAGAATACTTTGAGCTGACACCACGTTTACGTGAGCATCCATTTGGTTATGTAAGTGCTACGTGCAGTTGATAGGAAAGAGTATACGCCGTAACGTAGGTGCTTAATGCAATCGAGGACCAGGAACTGCAAAGTGTGTCCTCCTAGCTGTGAAAGAAGCTGAAAGACCGATACAAAGTTTTCATGAGGGGCTTCTTCCTGGAATAAGTCACGAATGCGCGAGTTCATAATTAGAAAATTTGATGCATTTCACTAGCGTACATAAATAGAAACTCAACGCATAATCAGTACTTTAACGATGCTTTCGTAAGTCACAGATTTCAGGGAAGTCGTTGGAAGCGAAAAACCTAGTGTCCTCGAGCGTACTCCAGTGACGTGCGCACTCCATTTCCGTCTTCCTAAAAACGGATGTTCTCTCGAGTGCGAGATTGTCTGTGATTAGCTACTTTTGAATGGCAATCAAATGTTTCACCACTGTAAGGTATCATTTCACATTGCCGCTTTTGTTTCTGCGCGTATTTCAACTCTTGACATTGATTATGGCCGTTAGCCACTGAAGTTTTTCGCTCCTAGGCACGTGGGCGAAGATTTAGTTTTTTAAATAGAGCAAGGAAGCCGTTAGGGGGAGGGGGGGGGGGGCTTGCTCGATTGGATAGGAAGAAAAAAAAAGAAACTGAGAAGAAAAGAAAGTAAGAAAAAAGAGAAATGAAGAAAGAAAGAAAGAAAGTGATAAAAAGAAAAGGGGAAAAGGACAAAGAAAAAAGGAAAGAAAGAGAGAGAGGAAGAAGCGATGAAGAATGAAAGAAAGATAAAAAAAGAAAGAAAGGAAGAAAGAAATATAAAAAGAAAACGAAGCACGACATGCAGACGCAAAGCATCGCTTGCCCTGATTTTACTGTTAGGACAAGAGCTCTTGAATTTCCATTTTATTTTCGCAGCACTTCGACAATTATTACAGTAAAAAACTGTGCAATGATGCGTACTCCTCGTGCCAACAGCGTTGCCGAGCTTCGAAGTGCTTTTACAGGAAGCCTGCCTTGGCGATGCAGTAATAACGCTCGTCTAATGAAGCCCCGTCTCGCCTAAGCAGCTCCCCCGCACGTCACGCATCGGCGCTTGAAGATGACACGCATGGTGTTTGCGTCTGCATTCTCGTCGCGCAGCAGTTAGTGAAGTTGTTAAGCACCAGCAGGCATCTTCAGGTGAGTTACTGTATTCGTCAAAGGTATACATACTACATATATTTCATGGTAGTCTTACTAATGAGTCAGAGACTACATAAAACTGCTTACAAAGAGTTACCTATCATGGTGAGTGACCATGTTGGCACGGTTAATAATAATAATAATAATAATAATAATAACTGCTTAAATAAAGCAGAACATCTGGCTGTGCCTAATGAAACCATCGTGCGTGACATGCGTGACAGAGCCTCCATGGCAGGTAGCAACAAGCAACCGAACATGTTAGAATGTAGTCGTAAATGGCACAAAAGAGAGAATAGCACAAAAAAAACTCATGCATTATTAAGCAGTAACAAGGCATACAAACATAAGTTACGACAATTGTACGAAGTTTATAAAAATGACATCGTACAAACACGCAGAAGCACAGCGATGTTCGTTAAAGAGAATTAAAACAGTAGAAGATGAAGAAGAAAAAGCAGCATGTTTTCATATGACTACATATGCAAAAACATCAGTATACATAATATTCTATAGACGAACACTGACGCTGCTTGTTGTGGCATCGAAATTTTTCACCAGGATAAGAAAGGGAAGTGGGAGATGAAAATATACATAAAGAGATTACATATAGGATGACTGCCAGTTGGGCGGGTTGGTAAAGGTTCATGATGAAACAAGCGATAATTTTTTTAGAACTTGTTTTATCATGAGACAAAAAGAGGCTGCTCTTTAATTCATTGCATTAACCTTCAATTATTACCATCACAGTTACTTCACTCATAAGTAAACAAATGCTCTATATCCTGTGTATCCGACGCAGCTCTAAAGTATGTATATTATACACCACCCTTTCCTTTAATTTTTCATCGGGTTTTCGTCCCTGTCAAGCCATGCTCAACTTCCGATTGAGTGGGGGTGAATTCCAGTAAGCCAGATAAAGGAAACAGACTGTCACTTGGCAATAGCGCCATAGTAACTATGAATGTTAGCATAGCAGTAGAACTGGGGATTCGCACATCGGACAAAGGGCGTGAAACCAGGCTGTTGTTACTAAGCCGGTTGCAGTGACTGCATGGAAACGCAAAGATCAACTGGGCGTAGTTCTATTCATTTTTTTTTTGTACTGCGAGGGGCCCTTCCTGGAACGAAATCAGTTTTTATCTCAATGAAACTGACAGCGTCGTGAGAACAGGCTGTGTGAGGTGTCCTAGTGATTATTTTCGCCAAGGTCTTTTAGCGATAAACAGCTTTCTTAGAAGGCTTCTGGATAGTCCACTCAGGGATCGGTTACTTGCTTCCATCAGACCGGTGGCTTTCTGCACGCGGAAGCATCTCCTCATGAAGTTAAGGCCTCGCTTCATTTTTGCTCGATTTGTTAACGTCAGTTTTAACTACAGCTTTCGATTCTCTGCAACGTGGGGAACCGCTGATGTATTAGGCAATGCAAAATGCAAGAAAGAGGGTTAACAAAGGGACGTGTCGTTTTGAGGCCCTGCTCGCGTGTGACGACTGTAAGGTGATTCGAATAGCACTTAGAGGAAAATCAATAACCGGATGCGGAATGGGTGTTTGTTGCTTTGTGCGCACTCTATTCGTCAACTCCCATTGCCTAGAGGAGGCTCCGCCATGGAGCATAGAGAGTGGCTGGATCCCATCAGAATTTATGCTGAAGAGAATGCATCTCATGTATACATCGACTCGAGTGTCCATGTGCGTGTGTGTGTCTGTGTCTGTGGGCACGCTTGTGTGTTAGGTTGTGTATGTATGGGCGAGTGTGTGGACGTGTGTGTGTCTGTGCGTGTGTGCGCGTGTGCGTGTGCGTTTGAGTGTTCGAGTGTGTGCGCGCGTGCGTGTGTGCGTGTGCATGCGTGCGTGCGTGCGCGCGTTTGTGTGTGCATGTGTGTTAAATGTGTGTGTGTGTATGTGCATGGGTGTGTACATCTGCACATGTAAGTGTGGGCGTGCATGTGTGTGTGTACGCGAGTGTTAGGTGTGTGTGTGTGTATGTGTGTAGGTGTGCGTGTGTATGTGCATCTGTGTGTGAGTGTGTGCGTTGGTGTGGTTGTGCGTGCGTTGGTGTAAGTGTATGTTGTGTGTATACGCGTAGGTGTGGGTGCATAAGTTGGGGGCACATGTGCGTGTGTGCAAGTGTGTATGAGCATGTACGTGTGTGTTTGCGTGTGCGTATGTGTGTTTTTTGCGCGCGTGTGGGTCTGTTGCGCGTCCGTGTCGGTGTGTGTGTGTGTGTTTGTGTGTGTGTGTGTGTGTGTGTGGTGTGTGTGTGTTTGCGTGCGTGTGTTTGTGTGTATGTGTGTGTTTGTGCGTGTGTGTGTGTGTGCGAGCTTGTGTGTGTGTGCGTGTGTGTGTGTGCGTGCTTGTGTGTGTGTGTGCGTGTGTGTGTGCGCGCGTGTGTGCATGTATGTGCATATGTGTGCGCGTGCATGTGCACATGAGTGTGTTTGTGTGCCAGCGCGAGTGTGTGGATCGCAAGACTCAGACCAAGAACCTTTTATTAGTTATTTTATTAGCATCTTTCTTAATTTTTCAGTCACGCAAAGACGATGATTTTTATTCTCACAGCCAACGCCGCCGACGTCGATGCTGATGCCGCGATTTCTGCGAAGCGAGCTCTTTTATGCTATCCCGTTAAGAAGAGGCTGCGCATTCATCGCAGTATGCGAGATTCTACGAGAGATCAGAGTCGTTCGCACAATCCCGGCATCCTAAAAAAAAACAAAAAAACGAGTGATTTTGCTGCTTCGGGGACTGACCAGACATGAGGACAGTATCCTAGTAACACCTGCTATCATCATAATCATACTCATCAGCATCAGCAGCAGTAGCCTCCCTACGCGAACTAAAGCAGACGCCTCTCCAATGTTCCACGAATTAACCCTGCCCTGTGCGTCCTGCCGTGTTATGCCAGCAAGCTTCTTAATTTCGTCTACCCCCCTAACCTACTGTCTCCCCCTTCTGTTTTTATTTTTTCTTGAAATCTAGTCCGTCACTTTTAATGAACAGCGGCTATCCCACCTACGTGCTACAAGCCCTGCCCGTATCCGTTCCCCTTAATTTCTACTGAGATGTACTTCACACCTGTTTGTCGCCTGACCAGGCCACTCACTCTCTTCCTGTCTCTTGAGGTTACACTAGTCATTTTTTTTTTATTGTTCGGTGCAAAGTCAGTTAAAGCTTAACTCTCCTTATAAGCTTTCAGGTGTCTGCTCCACAAGTAAGTAGTAGTAAGTACAGACAGCGTCTGCATCCATCGATAACTCAGCTTCTGCAGCCTTCATGCCATGTAACATAAATCTAACGGTGGCACATGTCTGAATTGAACATTGAGTAAGTTAAAGATGACGATAACTAATAATTGGTAGATCTCACGTACAGTGGGAATCGATGATATGCGAAGCACGAATGAGGAAGTTGGATATGCCAGTTTCAAATCACCAGAACGTTAACAGGTTGAAGTAAATAATGCTGTACCCGACTTCCGTGTCATGGTTATCATGTTTGGATGGACCGTTTAAATTCGTCATCTATTCGCGTCATGTGATGCCATATTTAGTATATGTGGAGCTAGCGGAACGGCCGCCAGAACGCTATGAGTGTAGTATCTCGTCATGTTCTTACATCACACGCGTATTATGATCATCATGTTTGCACGAGTCATATACCTTCGTCATTCATTGACGTCACGTAACACCAAATTCGGTATATGTGAAGCTAGCGAAATGGCCTCGAGTGCACCATGAAGAGCCCAATATATTCCAACGTAACGTCGATGCGCGCGCACGCTGGGCACAGTGACGCTACGTTAGCAAATTGGATTGGATTGGATAAACTTTTATTTGGTCCTCCAAAACACAGATCACTGTGTTGCGGGCAGCTCCCACGTGGGGACTGAGATGCCAAGCTCCTCAGCCGCCTCGCGGGCTTGGTGGACAGCCCAGAGCTGATCTGCCAAGGACGAGCTGCGGATTGCCGCCTCCCATCTGGCAGAGGTGATGTTCGACAAATGAGCGAATTTGGTTCACTGCCAGAGCATGTGTTCTAATGAAGCTATTTCCCCACAATGTGGACAAAGATTACTTGGGTATAGGTCAGGGTACATGGTGTGTAACATTTTCAAAGTAGGGTACATCCGCGTTTGCAAGAGCCTTAATGTAAGTGCTTGGGGCCGGGTTAGATTTTTGTGAGGTGGAGGAAAAATCCTTCTAGACAGGTAGAAATGTTTAGTGAGCTCGTTATATGTTGTAAGAATTTCCCGGTTATCCCCTTCACCGCTAGAACGCATCCCCGGGGAGGCGCGGTTGGAGAGTTCTCGCGCCGCCTCGTGTGCTGCTTCGTTGAGATTGGGAGGGGAATCGTTGATTTGTCCAAGGTGAGCTGGGAACCAACTCAGAAGATGATGTGTTATGTTCTTGCCTTGCAGTATTTTTAGCGTTTGTTAACAGACCGTCCCCTTGGCGAACGCCCGTAGTGCTGCCATGGAATCACTATAGACCACTTCAATGTTATCCATCTTGAGTGCTAAGGCGATGGCCACTTGTTCCGCAATGATTGGGTCTTTCGTCCTGACCGTCGCTGAGTTGACGACATGGCCAGCCCCATCGACTACCACTGCCACAAACGCTTTCCCATTGGCGTAGGAAGCCGCGTCAACAAATACGACCCCTCGTTCCTTGTTTGAGACTTGACGAAGTATAGTCCTGGCCCTCGCTACTCTTCTTCCGACGTTGTGTTCTGGATGCATGTTTCTCGGTATAGGAGATACCGTGATAGTCTCCCTGATGTTGTCAGGGATATCATTGTAATTGCGTCTGATTGCTATTGGGTTTTGGCCCAGCTCCTGCAGGATCATTCTCCCCGACCTTGTAGTAGATAACCTTGCAAACTGTGCTCTCTCTTGGGCTTCTGCTATTTCTTCGAGCGTGTTGTGTATGCCAAGCTCAAGCAGACGCTCGGTGCTGGTATGTATGGGTAGGCCCAGGACCTTCTTGATAACTTTCCTGAGGAGCACATTCAGTGTCTCGGACTCTGCTCTTGACCAGTTGTGCATTGCTGCCTCGTATGTGAAGTGACTTAGAACAAACGCATGCATCAACCTGATGAGGTTGTCTTCCTTGATCCCATTTCTTTTGTTGGCCACTCTGCGTATGAGGTGCACCGCACTGTCTGTTTTCCGAGTTAACTTGGCTATAGATTTGCTGTTGGTGCCGGTAGACTCTATCAGCATTCCCAGGACTTTGATGGAGTCGACCCTCTGGATGGCATCCCCTTGATTTGTACGGAGATGGATGTCAATCTGGTTTAACGGCTTCCATCCCCTGGGCTTTGGTCCCCGGCGTGCCGTCCGATAAAGCAAAAGTTCTGACTTACTCGAGGAGCACTTGAGCCCGGAAGGGCGAAGGTAGTCTTCTACGGTGTCAATCGCCTCTTGCAGAGCGCTCTCAATCTGCCCCTCGCTTCCACCTGTGCACCAGATGGTAATGTCATCTGCGTAGATGCTGTGCTTCAATCCTTCAATGCTCGATAATTTCTTTGACAGTCCAATCATGGCAATGTTAAACAGCATTGGTGAAATCACTGCCCCTTGTGGCGTGCCCCTTGCTTCTAGTTCGATTGCTGCGGTCTCGATATCTGCAATCTTCATCACGGCTTTCCGATCTGTAAGAAAGGACCATACGTAGTCATAGAAGGCTTTCCCTAGACCAAGCTTGGAAATTGCTTCGAGTATGAATGAATGGTGGATGTTGTCAAACGCTTTTTCTAGATCTAGGCACAGAATGGCTCTCACGTCTCTGGTTTCATTGTCAATGACCTGGTGTTTGATAAGCTTCAATGCATCTTGTGTGGATAGCCCTGCCCTGAATCCAACCATATTGTGTGTATATATGTTGTTATCTTCCAAGTACTTGTTTATCCTGTGCAGTATGGCATGTTCTGCGACCTTGCCGATACATGATGTCAAGGATATTGGCCTCATGTTATCCAAGTTAGGGGGCTTTCCTGGCTTAGGAATAAGGATCGTGCTGGCCAGCTTCCACTGCTCTGGCACCCTGCCTTCTTTCCATGCTGAATTGATCATATCCCTCAGGGTTTCAATTGAATCGTCATCAAGGTTACGCAGGGCCTTGTTTGATATACCGTCCGGACCAGGGGTCGACCTGCCGTTGAGATCATGCAAGGCTCTTCTGATCTCCTCGATGTTAAAGTCGCCCTCAAGACCTGGATTTGGCGTTCCCTGGTACTGTCTACTTGGTGGTGCCAATCCTCTTTTGATTGGGAGGTACTTATGCACGAGCTGCTGGACAACTTGCTGTTCTGTAGTGCGCCCTATCTCTTTATGCAAAATTCGAGCGATGACATGCTTTTGATTTGTTTTGGTGGTGTTTTCGTTGAGGAGATGCTTTAACATATTCCATGTCTTGCCATTGCGCATCTGACCATCGACGGAGTTGCAGATTTCGTCCCATTGCTGCCTCGATAGTGCGCGACAATGTTCCTCGACTGATCTGTTTACCTCAGCTATCTTCTTCCTCAGTCTTCGGTTCAGGCGCTGACCCTTCCAACGGTTCAGTAGTGCTTGCTTTGCCTCAAGAAGATGAGCAAGCCGGCTATCCATTCTTTCAACCGGAAGATCTGTGGTAATGGTGGAGGAGACGGATTTGATGTCATCTTTAATCTGTTTGACCCACTGCTCCAAGCCTTGTCTGTGGCCATCTTGTTCCCTTTCCATCCTTATCTTCCTGAACTTATCCCAGTCTGTGAAGTGGAATTCTCTCTGCTTTTTACGCTCCACGGAGAAGGTAGTGGCCAGAATGCAGTGGTCACTCCCTAGGTCTACAGCAAGGTTCATCCACTGGGCCTTCTTGATGTTCCTTACAAATGTAAGGTCCGGGGTGGAATCCCTGCAGCAAGATGTACCAAGCCTTGTTGGTAGGCTGGGGTCTGTGATTAGGGTGAGATCAAGTTCACTGGCACTTTGCCAAAGTCGATTTCCTTTCCCAGTGTTGTACTTGTAACCCCATGTATGATGAGGGGCGTTGAAATCACCTGCTATGACGAGTGGACATTCTTCGGCGATATTAACAGCTTTCTTTAGAACCGTCTTGAACCCTTGCTTTTGTTCCTTTGGACTGCTGTATATATTGAGAATGAAAATGCTCTGACGGTTGCTGGTACCCGGCACGATCTCTACCAAGACGTGTTCCAATCGGCCTGCTTCTATCTTGAGGTCATGGGTTACGTGCGTTAGTTTGTTGCATACGAAGGTGCAGACTCCCCTCCCTTCAGTATCCCCTATTACAGGCCGGAATCCAGGCAACGTTGCTTGCGGTGAAAGGGTCTCTTGTAATAATATAATATGAGGCTTTTCTTGGCTGCTCCTGATATACTGCTGCAGGGTTGCCTTCTTTTTAAGGTAACCTCTACAGTTCCATTGCCAGATACAAAATGCTTCACGTAGCGCTGCCATCATGGTTATTACATGGGTGGCCAGAGCCTGATGCTGCACCTGTCGACAGGTTTGGTACCACTAGTATTGGTGGCCGAAGGGGTGAGCTTGGTGCATGAGGAGGCCTTGCTGTGTTGTGCAGATATGATTCGACCTTTGTAATGCGCAAAGTCATATGCTCTTCCAGTGCCGCCACGCTTGATTGTAGCCTACCCATCTGCTCGCTAAGATTGGCTACTACTTTGCTGAGCGTGTCAAACACCTCTTTCATATCTGACATGGCCGTTTGGTTGGCTTCCACGTGTTCTGCCGTGACTGCCCTCTTTTTCGCGGTTCTCGAGTCCCCCACGTTTTCAGCCACAGGGACATCAACTGGCTGAGGCATTGGCTCTGAAGATTGCGCGCTGGTTAGCTTAGTGAGAAGAATTTTTATTTCCTTTAACTCAGCTGATAGCCTCTCATTTGATTTTGTAAGTCTCGCGTTTTCTTGCTCTAGCTGTGCAATTCTATCATGCTCTGGCAGCTTACCTGTCATCACCTCTGCCCCGCCGTTGCGCACTCGTTCAGCCCAGCTGCCTTTCGAAGTAACTGCAGGCGTCCTCCCCGGATGTGAAGCCGTGATCTCGAACTGAACGCCAGGTAGCTGGCCGTTCGGGTGCCGCCCAGGCTGATCCCGACCCTGATGGTGACCTTGAGAACACGAGCGCCCCCGTGATTGGGAGCGGACCTTGGGTCTAGAACCTCTTCTGGAACGCGACCTCCCCCTGGAGTGGGGCCGCCTTTCCTGTTCTTGTGTAGTCTGGATGCTCTGGGTCCCGTAGGCTGGAATAAGCTGCTTGTCATTGATGTCTGGACTCGATGTGATTGATGCGTCCCGGGCTTCTGCGGCTGCTCGCGATCTTTCCCAACGTCTGCGTCTGACGACGTATGGCACTAAGAACCTGTTCTTGCACTCCTTGTCTGCCGTGGGATGGTGACCGTCGCAAAGCCTGCATCTTGGATTGCACTGGTGCAGGCTATCTGGGTTCTTGATTTCGCAGCCTCTGCAGATTGTTTCAGCTGGGTTCGGACAGACGTCAGCCCGATGTCCCAGCTTTCCGCAGACGTAACAAATATCGATGTTCTTGCGGTAAAGGGAGCACTGCAGAAGTGAAGGTCCATATCTCACGAATCTGGGCACCTTGTGTCCTTCGAACGCTATGATGATTGTCCCGGTGTCCTTGATTCTCTTCGCCTGCAGCGCGAGCGGGTTGTTCACGTTCACAATCTTTCGGGTCAAAATGTCCTGAGTATCGCTTACGGGGATCCCGCGAATCACTCCTTTACAAGTGTCGTGGGGTGCCGCGGCGTACGCGCTAACCTCGAAAACTTTGCCTCCAATGTCAATTTGCTTGACCTTGAGGTATCTTGAAGCTCTGTCTTGGTCCGGAGTGCTTGCCACCATAATGTTCTGCTGCAAGTTGGAACAGATGATGTCCTGCATGGCCTCTTCCTCTTTGACGCCGGCCGCCAGTACTATCGCGTCTGCCACGGCTCCAGTGCCAATTCTCGAGATATTTAATCCTCCACGTGGTCGTAGCACAATTTTGCTGAAGTCCTTAGGTAGTGGCGGCATGCGTCCAGCTCGCACGATTGTATGCTTGGTGTCATACCTACTACGACTGGCTCGAGCGTCTCCCGCAACGCCGGCCTCGGTCGAACCCTTGGCAGCAGGAACGCTAACCGCAGCTTGCTTATTCCTTGAGCGTCTCGTTTCGGCTTCCTTCCAACCCATTTCTTCCGTGCGACATGCTGCATTTGGCGCCAATGCGTGACCCAGGCAAACCCGCGTCTGCCTCTTTTCGAGACGGAGGAATGCCGGACGCACTGAAAAGCGCATGCGTTAAAGCAACGCAGCGCGCGCCTGCGAGTATACACATGGCAAGACCGGCGCCTGTCGTGGCAACGTTCGCGTGACGCGACAAAACGAACGCCAGCGCGCACGCACGCCGGGTCACATCCAAGTGTATTGGTGTCTTGACTGTGGCATGTAGTCGTCATGTTCTCACATGACTCGTATCTCATGATCATCGTGTTTGCACCAGTAACATACCTTCGTCATCCATTGGCGTCTCGTAATATCAAATTTGGCATATGTGAAGCTAGAGAAACGGCCACGAATGCATCATGAGTGTGGCATGTAGGCATGTTGTTACATGACACGCATCTCATGATTCTCATGTTTGCACCAGTCACATACTTTCGTCATCAATTCACGCACCGTAATACCAAACTTGATATATGTAACGCTAGCGGAACGCCCGCAAATGCATCATGAGCTTGGCATGTAGTCATATGTTTACATGACACGCATGTCATGATTTTATTAGGGTCTGTTGCTTGTGTTCGTCATGCAATCATGTCATACCATACCAGTTTTGCAACATGTCATGTGAACGAAACCACCACAAGAGCTGCAGTACCATAAACGATAAATCACGACATTTATGACATATATGGAACAATTTTCATGGTATGACTAGTTAAGTATGTTCTTCATACAGTCACGTTATGTCAAACCAAGTTTGGTATCGATACCATTATCCTAACGGCCAGGAGAGCTAAAAGTCATAGGTGGCTAGATAGATAGATAGATAGATAGATAGATAGATAGATAGATAGATAGATAGATAGATAGATAGATAGATAGATAGATAGATAGATAGATAGATAGATAAATAGATAGATAGATAGATAGATAGATAGATAGATAGATAGATAGATAGATAGATAGATAGATAGATAGATAGATAGATAGATAGATAGATAGATAGATAGATAGATAGATAGATAGATAGATAGATAGATAGATAGATAGATAGATAGATACGCTCAAAGTCGCCGAAGTTCGCTAATAAATGCTTCGCATTTAAAAAGCATTTCGAAGCATCCGCCTTTTGTCACGCTCGAAAGGCGCGGCGTCCGTTTTCACCCCAACTTTGCCATGGAGATATGCGCGTTACAGCAGCGGCATTGTCAAGCTGCCCACTACAGCGTGACCAAGGAGATGCTGAAATTCAACCCACCGCTCCGCAACAAATACTTCATCCTGACTGCGGCCTAGTTGAGCATGCAGTGGCGGCACGCATGGCCTGTCGTGGAAATGCTCCGATAAACAAACGCGTCGTACGTAGTGCTGTTGGCATTACTATGGTTCCTAGTACGCAGACGCGACAGTCGTGATTTGCATAGGCGTATGTGGATCGTTGACTGCAGCTGAAAGTGCCGATGAATCACAAGTGTGCGCTTGGCAGCGGGTGCCGGTATGCGATGAATGGTTTACCCTCTGTTTATTTTGTCATACTTTCTTTGATTGATATAGGGGGGGGGGGGGGGTTAACATCCCAAAACCACCATATGATTATGGAGACGCCGCAATGGAGGGCTCCGGAAATTTCGACCACATGGGTATCTTTAGCTTGTACCCAAATCTGAGCACGTGGGCCTACAAAATTTTCCGCCGCCATCGGAAATGCAGCGGCTGCAGCCGGGATTCGATCCCGCGACCTGCGAATCAGCAGCCGAGTACCTTACCCACTAGACCACCGTGGCGGGGCGTTTATTGTCGCGCTTTTTTTTTTCGTACCTTGAAGATGGTAAACGTTTCTTGCATGGTCGGGCTCTTTTTCTTTTGTACTATATAGAATGCACGAAAAACAGTGAAACGTAACTATATCTACTATTATGGAAAAGAACTCCCCGGAAAGCAACATCACACTGGTTATGTTTTCTGCATCGCGTCTTCTTGAATCAATACTAAATAGAATACAATTAAAAATAGTAATTTTACATTTAGTGATAGACTCCAATAACTTAATAACAAAATCAACAACTGCGCCGACACACTAGAGTTCGTAAAGGAAGTGTTCATTAGAGTTTGCTCGTAAGAGCTACGTTTTCTGTTGAGCTCGAGATGATGTGGATGCATATATTCAGCTACATGCTGCATGCGTATGCGCCAGCTGTGGTGGTTCTAGACATTAAGGTTATGGGGTACTTCGCCGGTAGTATTACGAGGCTATCAACTACATTCAAGTGCGCCAACTGACAGAAGTAAACGACGATTGCGCGGCACACTCACTAGGCTTAAGAAAAAAACTAAACTGAAGCTCCGAGAGGCTCAGCGCGTGCATCACGTTCCAGCTTATTACTGCGATAGCAATTGTGTCTAAACTTCCGGTGGGTTCTCGTCTTCGTTTTTATGTTTTATGTAAAGTCGAAATTGATAACATCCGCCCGCGCATCGTATGCTGAACACAGGAGCACATCTAAAGCAAAGATTGAATGAGTCAGCCATCTTCGCACGAAGAGAGCATGTGATAACAGCGCCCCACGTCGGAATCCTGCCGTCGACGGCGCGTCAAGCGGAGAGGAGACGCAGAGCATATGACGCAGAGCCCGTCTATTCTCAGGCGAAGGAGCACGGGTGTGCTTGAGAAGGCAAGCTGCGTATGAGTAGGTGGTTCTTGAAGGAGAAGGAAAAGAAGCTAATTGCTGTCTGCCTGTTCTGACAACATGGCTAAGCTCCTAGTAGGGAATGGGAGAACACGATAAAAAGCGTAGTAGACAGAGAAAGATAAAGGAGACGGAGCACTCGCCCCACGCGAGTGAAGAAAGAGGAAAGAAGCGATAGGAAAGATGGGGGACATTGTTGAAGGAGTCCGAGGACGGGGCACCGATAGGCGAGAGCTAGGCGTCATCAGAAGATCGTGAATAGTTGCCCGATCAACGAGAGCTACCCTGACGTCGGACACGGTGGACGACACAAACGTTTTGCAGGATGTTCAATTAGCGAGTCCCGAGGAGTAAATACGAACTGTTTTACTGTTTTATCATTACGTCGCTCACGCTCGCGCTCGCACTATTTTGACAGACGTCGACGGGTGACTCGTATTCATCTCTACGTGTTGTACCGCCATCGTTTCGCATTCAGACGACCAACGGCACTAAAACCACTTCCCTTCCTGGAGTGGTCGTATTTTCCTTCAATGGCGTTTTGTAGAGATTCGCGAAATTGAATCCAAAACAATTAGCGTCTAACTTCATTTCGTGTAGCCTTCCAGTTTGCTGCTATTACATTCACAACTTCGTCGTTGCGGCAGAACTGTGATTTTTTTTTCACATTTTCCACGAAACGCACACCCTCGCACACTGTTACAAAAACTTCATCGTCCCCAGGTTCCATGTACATTCTTCACTACATTTATTAAAACAGGCGTGCCACGTGAAGCATGGGGAGACCGTATTGTTCAGAAATGGTGGGGACCCTATCTGCTCTAGCCGATAATAATGCTCTCCTTATTGCTATGAAGAAGACAGTGGGAGAATAAATTAAAAGAAAGGAAACAAAATCCAACATAGAAGATTTGAAACAACGTTGGGGGGGGGGGGGGGGGCATTGTGCGATCATCGGTAGTCTCCGTCGGCCTCGCGGAGAGGCGTACGTGCAACACTCCGCGACGCTATATCGCCCCCCATTATCGGTTCTGCTCGAGTAGGGTGTCGCGCTTCATTGCCAGAGTGGAAAAATATCGTCGCTGTTTCAGTACACGCCATATCGCATGACCGCGAGTGTGTATGATTGTGTAACGCATAGTTGATGAAATGCCGCACTGCAGTAGTGTCTCTCTCTCTCACGCTCGTCTAGTTTCTGTGTGGACGAGGCCAACAATAGACGTGTCGTAAGCCCCCTTGAAATAATGCCGTCGGCGTCACGCCATCGTCGTCTCATCCGCCTTACTGCTGCTCAGTACCGCTGAGAGGACGCTTTCGGCAGCCAAATAATGGTTCGTCCTAGAGAAACCCGTTAATGAGCATGGTAACGAAATGGTGCTGGGTATAAGTTACGGGTATATGTACACACGTGAGCTAATATATAGCGACCAGTACAACCTATTTACTTTTCCGTCTGCGCCGTCTAGTAGCGAGCCACCTGCTGCCCATAGCATTGCTTTTATGTGATTGTTGTCGATAGCATCGGCCTGATGCAATTCGTCAAAGAAATGCTCCCGCCAGCACACGGCTTGCCACTAAATAGAGCAGATGGTAAAGGTATACTGATGTCATAGAATTGGTATTACTGTAATCACTGGTTGCCTGCCACAATGTTACGCTGCTTTTTTTTATTGCGATAGCAATCATATGGACACTCGGCTGGATATCACCGCCGGCGTCAGCGTGTGCGTCGACGAGGACATCGGCGTTGATGTCATGCATTGTAAATGTATACGTATCTATGTATATCAAAACGCAAGAAAAAAAAATCCCCCCAAAAAAGACTCCGGGGCGCGGAATGGAACGTGGAACCTCCACGTCGTGAATTCGAGGCGTTAATCACTGAGCCACCGAGAGGTACCTCCTTTAACGTCCAAACGGCAAGCTATTCATATCTACCATTAACCCCATTTGGCGGGCATCTTGGGGGGGACTATGGTGTTTTCAGCATTATCAGCAAGATGTGGCAGTGAGCGTGCGGCGGCTCTCATCTCTCACACCTACTTTGGCTCGCGTAGAGAATAAGGGAGTATACACTCAATCGCGCGCACTTATCTTGCAGTGGGAAGAATCGTACGTCCTGGCTAGCCTTTGAGTTTCGTCGGAATGATTCTGTTTTAAATACCGGGCACACAAAGGACACTACAATCGTTGCAAAGCCTCCGCTTGCGAAAAGGGTGCGCTTTTCAGACACAGCAGAGTAACAACTGAGACGCATCTTCGCGTTAATCTGTACCTGTGAGTACGTTTCGTGCGTCCTTTGTGCGAGAGAAACGCGGGGCACGCTGCGGTCTGCTTGTCATTTTGCGCGTGCCCTTTCAATTTGTTGCTATCACATTCATTGCATCATCTTTGCGGCAGAGCTGTGACCTTTTTTTTTTCATCAAGACAGCGACAGAGTGGGAAAGATAAAGAAAAGACTGAGATACTGAAGCCTCCGGTTGACTACCCAGTACTTAGGAAAAAGAAAGGCTATGTAAAAGAATGAAAGAAGAGTTGGTGGCAACAGTAGACGACAATAGGAGCACCGTATTGATGCTCTTGTTATATAGTTGTAACTACACATACGAAACTACCAAGAAAAATCCTGATCTCCTTTCTGAGACACGCTGTCAAAGACTTTCCAACAACTACAACAGTGAACTGTGGCGCTGAGGTCATTCAGCCACAATGGGAATGACGGGTAGTACTTGAAGTTGCCTGGTTTTCGCGCTAGTGATTCTAACAGACTTGCGCTTTGTTTATTTATGTGTTCTGGCTTTTCGGTGGTGAAATACCTTACACCGCGAAATTTCCTTCCGTTTATAGGCCGCCACCCGACGTCTACAGCAGATGTGGAAACCAAAATGTCTGAGCACAACAGAAAGGTTATCAAAACGCTGTTAACCATAAAAACAAAGAAAAACAAAATAAGCACGGTGCAGTTGTGTGTTTTTCTTAGGGAGTGCAGCGCCAGAAGGCGAAGCCTAATGGATAAAAATAGTAATAATGAGACTGGAATCAGTAAATTGGAACGCGATGAGCACTGTCTCCCTCCCTGCTTGATTGGGTGTATCTGCCGCCAAATTCGTTTATCTCACGATCAAGCGATCATATTCCTTTGATGTGAATTTAATCAAGGATTAAGCGAAAAGAACAACCACAAGTGTACATTATCATAATGCGGCGCTAATTAAATTTGGTTATTACCATAAAACTAATTGCTATCTCAATTTTCATATGAATTTGAGAACATATATTGAGTTCTATCAAGGTGCGACCTCTAGCATATTGCAAGTTCAGCATTCAATAAAAGGCGAAGAACAAATTGGCAGGGCTACACGAACTATCAAGGTACAATCATTAGAGTATGAAAAAATACAGTCTTTCAAAGCTTATCACGTGATAAAGTTTGAATGCTAGAAATTTTTCGGAATTATATACTATTTCGCTTGAAGATTTCTCTTTACTGAATAATATGAACATGGAGATCATTTCTTCACCAAACATGTAAACTGTGTATCAGTCAAAATATATTTTAATCATAGAATGATTGCGTTACAGACGGTTATGCCTGGTTTTTCGGTAAAATAGCGCTAACCTGGGACATAGAAGCGATTCGACCATCAGTGTTTTCTTGACGATACAGCAAGTACCAACAAACTCGCAATTATTGACACTCAATCTATTTCTTACTGTCTTACTTGTTCAGTGCCGAAAGTTTTACACAAATTATAATAATTATATTTCAGTGTGGCATAAGCGCCTTGTGAATTCACTCAGCTATTCATCGCATTGATAAAGCACGTAGAGAACTCCAGGTGGTCAAAATTTCCGGAGCCTTCCACTACGGCGTCTCTCATAATCATGTGGTAGTTTTGGCACGTTAATTCCCACTTACCAATCAATGATAAAGCTCTTTCAGCGGTCTTCGCTAGAAAGGGAGGGGTGGCGTATAAGAGGCCCTTGCCCCCTCATCCCCCCCGGGGGAGGGGGGGAGGGGCAAGGGCTCTTTATACACTGCTCGTTAAAAAGAGTGTTGGACAAGCACCCCCCTCCCCCCCCCCCCTTCGAAGAGAAATTCCGGCCTACGACGATGTTGGAGCTACCAGCAAACGGAGGAAAATGGCAGCCCCTCCGACTAGAGCGCCACAGCTGCGGGATCGCGAATCGTAGCCAGCTTGCAGCAGCTGGCTTACAAACCTCCAAATTGTAGCCGCCATATTCTAGCCATATACAGCTTTTGCTGGAAAAGGCCGCTCGACTGGAGCGCTAAGGAGAATGAGAAGAGGTTGAGAGGGCCAAGAGCCTATTTCTGCAGCCAGAATGGCATAACACCACCAAGTGCGACAACAAGAGATTTGTTTGAATGAGTTGGTTCATGCGGAACATTGCAGGTGCAGCGCAATAACAGTGCAAAGTAGCATCAGAGACAGCATGCAAAGAAGTGGGCTTTTAGTGGAAAGTCAGCGCTCTTTCCTATCGCTGATGCTTCTTCCTACATGTTGTTGGGCTGCACCTGAGAAACTTTAAGGGCAAACTGCATTGTTCCGGATGTGTACAGGCCTGTGAGCTCGGATATATATAGGTGCACCTATGTAAGTTCTAATGATTTATTCGGCTTAAGGGGAACGAGTCATGAAAAAAAAAAAAGGGGGGGGGGGTACCAGAGCATACGGTCGCGCCTATAGACTTTCGCTCTCGCCCTCTCCAGTCAAGAGGACTCGATCGATCCGAACTTCGAGCCGTACTGCTGCCCGACAAGACCAAATTCAATGCATGAAAATGTCGTGCAAATAGTTTATAGTCGTTGTCAAAATGAAATGACATGATAAGAGCGAACAATGGGTCGAAATCACTTCTCGTGTGTGCGTGGCAGAATATTGCAGAAGATTGGAGCTTTGCTTCTTCCATGCGGAAAGAATGGCCGGGAACCTAGGTCTCTCTTCAAGCGCTATGATAGTATTTTGCGGTTACGCGGTACGTGGGAAATAAAAAGAGAGCATGAAATATAATCAGCGAATAGTCTATCAAACATTATATCAAGCCGTCGTAGTCATATTTACTTCACTTTTCCCCTAACAGGTATAAAAAAACATGCAACACACCTTCACAATGTTTATTTCAGTTCTATAGGCCTTTGAGAAAATGTTGCAATGTCAGTATAAGTGACTTGCGCTGAAGTTTGAGCAGACCACTGCCGAATACTTTTTTGTTTGTGATTGGTTGGTTATTCAGGTAGCCTGAGAACTACAATGATTGTCATTATTCATGGTCATTTTCCTTGGAGGTCAGGCTCCACACGAACAAAGCCGTACAGCAAAGTGATCGAAGGCTCATACACTTCAGTGCAGCCTTAACAATGTTCTGCGTATGGTTAAATACGTGCCGAGCATGTACTGTGCACGACTGAACAACCCTCGCCAATGGCCGATGCACGTAACGTTTTCGCAAGTCCTTTTATTACATCTTCTTGATTTCACATTCGTTGACTCTCGTGTCTTGTCACGAATTCCATAACCGGTACGCAAGTCGCGTGACGCTGTACCAACAAACGAGTACGAAGTTGCTGCCTGCAACTGAAAGCCAACCGATGACCTTTGTAAATATAGCCTTCCCTTTCTACTGGTTGTTTGCGCGATGTCCTACATTTCTGCCACAGTATCTCATGGGCATGTCCGCATGCGCAGCTGTCGCGTGTGAGCACATCGTTGCCTTTGTGTGCAGATCAATGGACTTCCTTTTGATGGCCTTGATACGCAAGGTTTCAAGCGCTTGCTCTGAACATGCTCCTGATAATAATAGTGCCTCTCTCTCTCTCTCTTCAATTTCTCTCCCACTTAACCAGTTTCGTTACACACAAACACACACAAACAAACACACAAACACACACACAGACAAACACACACACAGACAAACACACACAAACACACACACACACACCGACAATGATGTTCCTCGTCGGGCATCTCATTCGGCTCTTATAAGTCTACATGCTACAGCTTTACGCCGCAGTACCCTCATGTTAGATTAAATTCTCTAGTTTATTTCCCCCAAGTGCTCCATGTGTAAAAGCGTTCTACAAAGTGCACAGGTTGAAGTTTTCGTATTAACCTCATTTTGTACAACCAGCAGGACGAAAATACGCGTAAATATTCAGGTACTTCAGCAAGGCTGTTCAGAGCCTCCATGAATAATGCTCACTATAATGGTAATGATGCGCTTGTGAAGCTGCGTTTTTGTTTTGTAACCTAAACGTAGTGTTAACAAAAAAAAACGCCAGGCCAGCGTGGTAGGTGCAGCACTGTCACAGCGAAAGCTAGAAGAGCGGCCTTACAGAGCCTTTTCTAAACATTCATTGGGTAACAACTGCAAGCACACTTGCTTGATACCCACGACGGCATTAAGAATGAAGTTTTCGGTAGTAGGCCGGCATTTGCTATGCTATTTTTCTTCATTTTTCTGAGAAGCGTGGTATATCCGCTGAACACGTGCTAGGAATTTTGTGCCAGTTGTCCATTCAGTGGCAGACGACGATGAGGTATTATGGCTGAAGTTGGTATGCAACACAGTTAATAGGGAAACAAGAACAAGTTTTTGTAATGAGTTGCAGCGTCGGAGCGTTGGAGCGTTGGACGGCCCACTCGTTACGCTAGTCGCATTGAGCGACTGGTTGTTCTTTCGCTGTTGTAGAACGCTTTATAAGTCGTAATAACGCAATTACTTTCCTGCCACCAAGCCTGTCTAAGGCAAGTTTGACAACATGCCGCAAGCACCGGAGTAGCTCAGTCATTCTGCTTCTGGTCACCGACGCGTGCGGACGCAGGATGGCAGGCTCTTCAAGAGCTGTTACAGCGGCCGACGCTGGCCGCGGTTTCTCGTGCACATCACTTCCCAAGAACTACCGTTTAATTCTGCCACCACTGCCCACAGGAGAAGGACTCAGACGCACGTTGGTTCTGCACTGCGATATCGCAGCGCGTCCGTACGGGATTAATGACTTCCGAAAGCCGCTCAAGGAACTAGGCATCATTCAAGAGGTAAGCGGCATGGGAGCGTATCAGAAGTCACACGTCTGGCTTCTTAACATGAAGACAGATGAAGCCAAGAAGACACTTCTGGACGCTGGCCTACTCTCCGTGAAAGACCGGCCCTGCGTCGTCGTCGACCCAGAAAGGCAAGAGGTGCGTCTCAAGTTGCATTGGGTAGCCTTTGACGTCAACGCAGAGACTGTACGGCGTGCTTTCCGGGAGTACGGTGAAGTGAAAGAAGTCATTCACGACAAGTGGAGAGACGAAGACTTCGAAGGAGTTGAGTCGACCACAAGATTCGTTCGGCTACTACTTAAAGAAGGCGTTACTACAGATCGCATACCCCACCAGATGCGTCTCGGGAGCGGCATGGCACTGGTGGTCGTGCCAGGAAGAGCGCCGCTTTGCCTGCGTTGCCGGAATACGGGACACATTCGTCGCGACTGCAGGGTGCCCAGGTGCGCTGGTTGTCGCGCTTTTGGGCATGAGCAGGCGGACTGTACTCGTTCCTATGCCAGTGCAACAAATGCCGACCACAGTGAATTGCTCATGGATGAAGAGGAAGCAGAGAGGGCCGCGGCGTCGAAGGCAGGAGCGGTGGCGTCTCATGCAGTGGCGACCAGCGAGAGAAAGATGAAGACACCTAAGGAAGACACAGATGAAAATACGGTTATGGGCACTCCAACGCAACGGCGTTCGACTCAAATTGAAACCCAGCACAAGGCTGAACCAGTCATCGGGTCCGACGCTACTTCGGACATGGATACAGTTGAAGCTACGCCAGTAAAGCTACGCCTGAATGAGGGAGACGCGGCGTCCCAGCAGCGTCTGGCCCAGGAAGATCAAGGGCAGTGGCGAGTGGCTGGCTCCAAAAAGTCTCGGGGTGCTGGCCGCCTGCGTTCGTCGTCGCTTTCACGCGGCGGCGACGGGACGACGCCTTGAGCGTCGGCCGGACAGTTGTTTAGGTGTTGGTAAGGTAAGCGTCTTTCGCTCGGCTTTCTCTCATCACGATGGCGACGATTAGATTGGCGACGCTAAATGTACGTGGGCTTTCTGCCAAACGGCGGCAAAACCAGCTTTACCGCCTGATTATAGAACAAGATCTAGACATCGTCGCTGTACAGGAAACTAAAGTAGAGAGTGAAGAGCACGCTGAGCGAATGGTGCAGCCATTCACGAGACGGATGTGTGCGTTTGTCACACAGTTGGTACATCTGCAGGTTGCCTCTTGGTAATTCGGCAGAGCCTTAATGCGAAAGTGGAGTCTGTAACTACCTGCGAGGCGGGTCGTTTTATTATATGTGATTTATCCCTACCAAAAGAAAAATGGAGAGTAATCTGTGTGTACGCACCCACTGTGATTCAAGAGCGAAAGGAGTTTTTTTAAAAACTTTATGTGTATTTGGAATGTGAACGTAAACTAATTTTGGCTGAAGATTTCAACTGCGTTTGTTCGAGTATAGATAAATTAAGTTCCAGGCCATACAGAGATTTAAGCACTGCCGTTCTAATCGATATGGTGGCGAAAGCTCAGCTAGAGGACGTGGGTGAATGTCTTTGCAGTGGAAAAGTGGTTATGTTTACCCACTTTCAGCGTTCAAGCCATGCTAGACTTGACAGAGTATACGTGTCTTCCGAAATCATTCCTTCGTGCCATGATTACAGAGTTACACCTGTTACGTTTAGTGATCATTGTTTGGTTTCATTCTCAATGGGTAAACATAAAAGGATTAACAAACATTTCTCTTGGGACCTCTGGAAATTTAATGTAAAGCTACTCAAAGATGAAGAGTTTAATCGGATTTTTCTAGAGGGCATAGAAGACTTACTAAATAGAACACTTGAATCCTGGGGACATAAGTGGGAAATATTTAAACAGACCATTAAACTGAAAGCACTTGAGAGAGCCAGTATCCTGAGACGTGCTGAAAAAGAACTTGAAGTGCGCTTGCGTGAAAACTTGCAACAGTTAGTAGCGGATGAATGTACTCAGGCCGGAACTTTTTCAGAGGAGATAAACATAACTAAACAGAAGCTAGAGTTGATAGACCAAGAACGTTATCGTGGAGCATTGATTCGAGCTCGAGCAGAAAACTTGGTAGCGGGAGAAATGCCAACAAAACGAGCTCTTGGAGCTGAGAAGAGACATGCCTGTAGGAATGAAATAAGAGAAACAGAATATAAAGGAACAAGGTGCCATACGAAAGAAGCAATATCCGGTGCTTTTTTCGAATATTACAAAAAGTTATTCACACCAACCAGTGTACACGCAGAACGTTTAAATAGCGATTTCATTTCATTAATGCCAAGACTTGATGATGAAAGAAAGGAAATTTTAGAATTGCCTATAACAGAGCGAGAAGTTGAAAAAGCAATTGATAAGTTAAACAATGGTAAGCCTCCAGGACCAGATGGCCTTAGTGCTGCAGTGTACAAGGAATTCAAACACGTAGTTTCACCTATTTTGAGGGAGGTATTTAACGAGGATTTTAAGTGTAAACAACTTGCACCATCGTTTTTGTCAGCCCACACGGTCTTAATACCTAAAACAGAAGATCCCGCGAAGTTAAGAAGTGTTACTGCATATAGACCAATTAGCCTAACTAATGTTGACTATAAAATATTGATGAAAATATTGGCCAGAAGACTCCAGACAGTTATGACAAAACTGATTGGGCCCCACCAAACTTGTGGCATACAGGGAAGAAAAATAATGACCAACATAAACATAGCACGATCAATCCTAGAAAGTTGTGACGCTATGCATCTCAATGTTGCCATGCTTCAAATTGACCTCGAAAAGGCATTTGATCGCGTGCCGCACGACGTGCTCCTTTCATTACTTGAGCACATTAACGTAGGGAGTTTGATTAGCGAAGGAGTGCGCATGGCTTACACTGGATGCACGACGAGATTGGTATTAAATAAAACTGCGGGTGAGCGTATACCTGTGCTGCGGTCAGTGAGACAGGGGTGTCCACTATCAACCCTGCTTTTTGCTATTTTTATTGAACCTTTCTGTTTAAGTGTAATTAATAACCCTGCAATAAGCGGATTTAAATTGCATGAAGCTGAGGTTAGCCTCCTTGCATACACAGACGACATTGCAGTTTTCTGTACAAATTATGAGAGTATAATGCATGCTGTAAATGCCGTGAAAACTTTTTTCCAGGCGAGTGGTAGTGCCGTGAACTGGGATAAGTGCCTTGGCTTTTGTCATGGGGAATGGACGTCAAGCCAAGAGTATTTCTAAACATTAAATGGCAGGAAACGCCAGTGAAGTATTTAGGAGTGCCGCTGGAGTTCTATCATGACAGTGAACCGTATTGGAAAAAAGAAACAGAGGCATTGCGCAATGATGTAGAAAAATGGAAAGGTTTGGGTATTTCGATATTCGCACGGGCCACAACGTGCAACTTGTTTCTGGTGAGCAAGCTGTGGTACGTAATGCAGGTTTTGCACTGCAGTAGAATAAGTGTGCAGAAAATACACAGAGTATTTGCAATTTTTATATGGAGCTCTGTATGGGAAAGATCAAGCCGCACAAACCTGTTCAGAAAAGTTAGAGATGGCGGGCTCGGATTAGTTCATTTGTACATAAGACAACTGGTCAATCGTTTCCTTTTTCTGCGTGATGTGGATGACCCCCTTTTGAGAACTGTTATACAACTAAGGTTATCTAGAGTGCTGCCGGGATTTCTCGTATCATCATCAAATATGCAAGGACCAATACAAGAGTATTTAAAAGAAGTTGTTTTGTCTTTCCGCTTTTTGTCAGTGAGATTTTCGTTAGAGTATCTGGCTGAAGTACCACGTAAAAAATTGTATAGAGACCTTGTCGATGTTTTACTGCCTGTTCCATTGTACCGTCAGCTATATTGTGCAGGCCCAGGACAGGATGTTCTGAAACGTGTTAAAAGAATGCTTGTAGCACCAGGGGTCAAAACTTTTTTCTTTAAATTACATACTGGTACCTTACCAGTTAAAGCGTGGTTGCAGGATAAGGGAATATTCGTGCCATGGAGCACAAATTGCCACTTGTGTAAAAAACCGGAAACAATTGAACACGTGTTTATAGATTGCTGGAGCGGGGTCTTTTTCTGGGACATACTGCAAAGAACCTTGAAAAAAGAATTACCGTTAAGTCCACATGGCATTCGTTTTCTTTCGGTTAAAAACGAGGCAGGTGTACCTTATGATCTTATCATGCTTCTGGGCCTGCACAGTATATGGAAAACCCGATGTGCCTTTGAAAACGCGGATGTAGAAGTGCTAGCTGTGCGCGAAGATTTTTGCAAATCTGTGTGCCATTTTCTTGAAATGCTGAAAAGCCAAGAGCATGTGCCAGACTGGATTGGGTGCATTGAGCGATTGTTACGAATGCCCAAGTATTGATTAATAGTCAGCCAAGAGCTGACGGTACCTCAATGAATTCTGTGGGTGTATTTTGTGACGCATTTGAATTTGGACCAATATGTAAATATGTAAAATGTGAACAGTCATGATATGCAAACAATAAAAAAAACCGGAGTAGCTCAGTGGTAGAATACTGAGCTGGCACCCAGCGGATCCGGGTTCAAGCCCCACTGTGCCATTGGTGCTAGGTTATGCCTGCCTAGGGTAAGTTTGACAAGTTGCAAGTACCAGCGTAACTCAGTGGTACAAAACTGCGCTGCTACTTAGTGGACCTGGGTTCAAGCCCCAGTATGTTATTACTGGAAGGTTTTTTTTTTTTCACGTCATGTGGTTACGGACAGCGGCGGAGGCGGCGGACAACATGCAACTGCGCGTGCCCAGTGTTGTGATCTCATAACAGCTTTCGCTGTAAAAAATGTTGCGGGAAACACACGTCGTCGTACAGTCAACCGCTCTCCGGCACCACTGGAAAGTGACGGAACTAAGCAATGACGCAATGCCTCATTTTTTCGTGGCGTATGCCGTACATATAACCGTGGCAGCAAAACAAAGGGAAAAGAAAAGAGAAAGACGAAGAAAAACCGACAGCTTCTGTAACACACTGACGCTCGTGCTACTTCGCCTTTCCTTGGCAGTGTGGCGTAAATAATTAAAGCACTGGAACTTTTCTGCGCGATATATTGCGCAAGCTGTAGCCTTAGTGTTTCGCAATATACGCCGAGCTTCATCTCTTATTTCCTTTTGTTGTTTTCAGTGCCGGCTAGGACTTCTTTTCACCAAGTCGGGGGCTTACGTATGTTACTTATTGTAGCAATGTTTACTCATGTACCTCACCAGATTCAAGGCAGAGGCACGTCATTTCATAAAGAATCGATCCGTTAGTATGCTCATGTGGCGCAAAGAAGCCCGGCGCGTCTTAAACGTGAGGGCCGAGATTGTGTGCCGTGCGAAAGATAGGCGGCTGCAGAGAGGGAGTCCGTGTATCGACCATCATCGACATTTGTGTGTGCTTGGCCATGCCGAGCGTTCACGTATGTCCACCAAGATAGATAATCAAAATTCTGCGGGCGACAACACCAAGTGTTGTCCTTTGTGGTGTGGAGATGAGAAGAGAGACGTGCGCTGCATCTCAGAGGAGCGGCTTTGTTTTCGTTTGCACCGCGTGTTCCCGGGCAAAGCCTGTTTTCGTTTGAGGCAGCCCATGGCCCGAAACTTTGTTTGGTTGTCACAGAACGAGCGCTAAAAAAAAAAAGAGCGCGCCGCCAAATTCTTGCGACAACGGGCGGCAGAAACGCCGCGAGGTAAAAAGAAAAAAAAAAGAAGAAAGCAAACATCCAGGGCTCCCGGGCGCGCGCTCTCCCCGCAGAAGCACGGCTTCGCAGACGATCCTCCTCACCCCACTTCGGCGGCCCAGCAAGCCCGCGATTTTTCCAGAACGAAGGGGGCGGGGCCATACCGAGTTGACTCACCGGCCGGAGAGGGCATTCCAACTGTCTCGCCCTCTTCCCAGCTTTCGCCGCGTATCGCGCCGACGAAATGACCAGAAATTTCTGGAAGGTGGCGCGGAAGGTATTTAATCGAGCGGCCGAGACGACAGAACAGGAGAAGACGGAGAGTTAGCGCCGGAGCGCGTAGGAATTCCGCCGTGTAGTCGGCGAAGGTTCTGCCCGTAGTGACAGAACAGGAGGAGACGGAAGTGAGCGCCAGAGTGCGTAGAGAGTCCGCCGTGTAGTCGGCGAAGTTTTGGTCCGTAGGGACGGCTCGAGCTACAGGCAAGAGCGTGGGTTTACCGCTATCGAGCGAAGACGCGGGCAACAGCTGCGTGTGTGAAGCCGACGGATTTCCGGCGAAGAAGTTTGAAGCTTGGAGAGTGGCCATTTGAGGACGCGAGGTTTCCTGGAAGAGAAACTTCGAGAACTGCGGAACGACAACAACGCTGGACCTTGAGTGAGTGATTCTCGGAAGAGTATCATCTCGACTTTGGTTCCAAGAACTTTGGACTGAATAGGTTTTCTATCTCTTTAGTCTTTAGGTGTCTTGGTTGTTCAATGCATGCGACTGCATTGTAGTGCGTATTGTTGTCCGTGTCCGTTGTTTCACGTGTGGCTGATTGTATTGTGTAGTACGTTGATTGATTGGTTTGATTGGTGACATATTGTATGCAACTATTGTGGAGTGTGCATTCTTGTGTATTGTTTTCGATCTGCCAATTTCGAGAATATAATTTGTTTGTTTATCAACTCTCGGCTCTGACTTGTTCTTTGGACCACAGCCGGCGTCCGCTGGCGCACCAATAAGGACCACTCTTAAATTGTCCACGCTTTCGTGGTGCGGTTCGGAGGGCCGATACATCGGCTCTTGGAATTAGCCCGGCGATTGCCTCCCTAATAAACGGGACAGGTGTGACAATTAATCTGGCGTCCGCGACAGGACCTTTTGGTGCACAGTGTGTCCAAAGTAGTGAGAAAGAGCCTCGAGTTGTTGATAGTGCTATCGGAACGATTTTGTGTGTTGTTCAGTGTTCTCGTTAACGAGTGCAGGGGAGTGTTCCGATAGACTGATTTAGGCAGATACTTGTTGCACGCGGCAAGGTTTTATTTGCGAGTTGCGAGACACAATGGATCTCGAAAAGTTAGTTGCGCTTGGTGAGAAGATGGGTCTTTCCGGCGCCGAACTACGGAAATGGGTAAGCCAGAAGGAGAAAGAGGCGATGGAGAGAGAGAGGTTGGCAGCTGAGAGGGCCAAGGAAGAAAAAGCAGCTGAGTTGGAGAGAGAAAGGCTGGCCGCTGAAAGGGTAAAGGAAGAACGAGAGCAGCAATTGAAGTTGGAGCTGGAGAGAGAAAAGTTGGCAGCCGAAAGGGCGAGAGAAGAAAGAGAGGCAAAAGAGCGACAGCTGAAGGAAGAAAGAGAGCAGCAATTGAAGTTGGAGCTGGAGAGAGAAAAGTTGGCAGCCGAAAGGGCGAGAGAAGAAAGAGAAGCGGAGATGGCTGAAAGGGAGCGGCAGCACGAGATGGAACTCGAGCGGCTCCGTTTGCAACAGCGAAGCGAAACTCCCGTACAAGCTAGAGTTGAAAGCAGCGAACGGGAAGATCACGGCTTCCGCTTGAACCCAAGCAAGCTGCTCGTAGCGTTTGATGAAAGGAAGGACGACCTAGACGCGTACCTCCACAGATTTGAGACGATTGCGAGGAGCCAGAATTGGCCGGAACAGCAATGGGCAACTGCTTTGAGTACCTGCTTGAGTGGTGAAGCGCTCAGTGTGTACGGTAGGCTGACGCCGACCGATGCAGCCAACTACGCAAAGGTGAAAGCGGCTTTGTTGAAGCGATTTAGATTCACTGTGGAAGGATTCCGGGACAGATTTCGGACAGGAAAGCCAGCTGATGGTGAGACAGCTACGCAGTATGCCGCCCGACTTTGCCATTATTTCGACAGATGGATTGAACTTTCAGGGACAGCACAGGAGTACGATGAACTTAGAGAGCTGCTAATTAAAGAACAATTTCTTATTAGTTGCCACCCAAGCCTGTCGCTGTATTTGAAAGAGAGGAAGGCGGAGTCATTTGAAGGAATGCTTGAATTGGCTGATCAATTCTTAGAAGCGCAAGGAGGAACTAATTTGGCCAAGGTCAGAAGGATTGTCCCGATGATTCGAAGAAATTGGCTCCCGAAGAAAAGAAGCGTGCACCAGAGAGCATTCCGCGATGTTTTCTGTGCAACCGAGTCGGTCATCGCGCGAAAAACTGTCGAACGATCTTTACGAGCCCTACGGCAGTCAAATGTTTCAAATGTGGTCAGACTGGGCACAAGGCAGACGCATGTCGTAACGGAGCGAGTCAAACTCACCAGGTATCCTGTGCACAAGTGGCGCCAAAAACCGTTGATGACGTCACCGATGGATTCGTAGAGTTGAAGAATGGGGAGAAAATTCCTATTGTGGGTGCTGTAATGTCAAAACAGCCAACCGGTGTTACGAAAGGAATGCCAACACTGCCTGGAAAAGTTGCGGGCAAAAAGATTACGGTGTTAAGAGATACCCGCAGTTCCACTGTTATCGTGCGGAGAAATTTGGTACGGGAAAGTGAGTTGACAGGCAGAACGAAACCGGTTTGCCTAATTGACCGTACAGTTCGGCTGCTTCCCGAAGCAGAAATTGAGGTAGAAACCCCGTACTTCAGCGGGAAGGTTACTGCTTTATGCATGACGACCCCCCTGTATGACCTTGTCATCGGAAACATCGACGGGGCGCGAGGGCCAAGTGATCCAGAATTTTTGGGAGAAGACCCGAAGATAGAGCCCTCGCCAACACAGCGGCCGCGAGATACAGTGGAGAAACATCCCGTGACGGATCTCACTAGAGCCCAAGGTGAAGCTGCGGCGCAAGAGACAGCGAAGGAGAAGACGATCGTGTCGAATCAGTTCACGGGCCGAGCAACCGGACTTACGTCGGCACGACCTCAACCGACCGACAGTGTAAAGGAGACGGAGTTGGCCAGCCGGGAAAAATGTAGAGGCATGATCAAGCGGGTAAATAAACAGACAGGACCCGTCGAATGTAATGACGCGTTAACGGTGTCGGAAGAGACAACGATGGCTGAGACGACGCCTCAGATATCGTCGTTGGAAAGGGCTCGCCGAAAAGGAACGTGGAAACACAAGAAGAGATCGAGCGAGCACCGCAAAAGGGGGCGCAAGCGCTGTTCGAAGTACTCAGGATAAGTGCTGCGGTCAAAGCAGAATGTGTTTGGCAGTGTTGAGTGTCATATGTTGTGTTAATGTTGTGGTATCCCGTGTCACAAGTGTCGAAGTGTTGTGCTGTGATGTGATGTATAGTATTGTACCATTGTTGTAGTGAGAGAATTTTGTACATTTGTATTATTGGGAATGTGTGGTGGAGTGTTGTACTCATGTGCTTGTGGTTGTGTTTTCACGTGTGGTTTAATTGAATTACAATGTACAATTGTATTGCGTGATATATTGTGAATGTGACGTGTCACGAGCGACGGATTGTGTTACAGTCTGTGAGAATGTGTGGTGACTGTTCGCGCTCGTTTGTGTGGTTTTGAATATTATGAGATAATATTCTTAAAGTGGGGGGCAGTGTCACAGAACGAGCGCTAAAAAAAAAGAGCGCGCCGCCAAATCCTTGCGACAACAGGCGGCAGAAACGCCGCGAGGTAAAAAGAAAAAAAAGAAGAAAGCAAACATCCAGGGCTCCCGGGCGCGCGCTCTCCCCGCAGAAGCACGGCTTCGCAGACGATCCTCCTCACCCCACTTCGGCGGCCCAGCAAGCCCGCGATTTTTCCAGAACGAAGGGGGCGGGGCCATACCGAGTTGACTCACCGGCCGGAGAGGGCATTCCAACTGTCTCGCCCTCTTCCCAGCTTTCGCCACGTATCGCGCCGACGAAATGACCAGAAATTTCTGGAAGGTGGCGCGGAAGGTATTTAATCGAGCGGCCGAGACGACAGAACAGGAGAAGACGGAGAGTTAGCGCCGGAGCGCGTAGGAATTCCGCCGTGTAGTCGGCGAAGGTTCTGCCCGTAGTGACAGAACAGGAGGAGACGGAAGTGAGCGCCAGAGTGCGTAGAGAGTCCGCCGTGTAGTCGGCGAAGTTTTGGTCCGTAGGGACGGCTCGAGCTACAGGCAAGAGCGTGGGTTTACCGCTATCGAGCGAAGACGCGGGCAACAGCTGCGTGTGTGAAGCCGACGGATTTCCGGCGAAGAAGTTTGAAGCTTGGAGAGTGGCCATTTGAGGACGCGAGGTTTCCTGGAAGAGAAACTTCGAGACCTGCGGAACGACAACAACGCTGGACCTTGAGTGAGTGATTCTCGGAAGAGTATCATCTCGACTTTGGTTCCAAGAACTTTGGACTGAATAGGTTTTCTATCTCTTTAGTCTTTAGGTGTCTTGGTTGTTCAATGCATGCGACTGCATTGTAGTGCGTATTGTTGTCCGTGTCCGTTGTTTCACGTGTGGCTGATTGTATTGTGTAGTACGTTGATTGATTGGTTTGATTGGTGACATATTGTATGCAACTATTGTGGAGTGTGCATTCTTGTGTATTGTTTTCGATCTGCCAATTTCGAGAATATAATTTGTTTGTTTATCAACTCTCGGCTCTGACTTGTTCTTTGGACCACAGCCGGCGTCCGCTGGCGCACCAATAAGGACCACTCTTAAATATTCCACGCTTTCGTGGTGCGGTTCGGAGGGCCGATACATCGGCTCTTGGAATTAGCCCGGCGATTGCCTCCCTAATAAACGGGGCAGGTGTGACATTGGTACACTTGTATAATACGACGACCAGCAAAATGGGCAGCTAAGGCTGGTTAACTCGGGACACTACAAAAGATGGCAACGGCGATGAAGCGAAATTTCAACTTTTTTTTGTCAGTGTTGCCTTGAATGCAAGATTACTTAAGCTAATAACATAGGCGCACCAGAGGAACTCAGAGAGAGACAGAGAGAGAGATGCGCAAACAGGGGATACATAGGTACGACGCCATGACATTAATCGTAAAAATAGGCTGTGCTAACTTAACGGAATGCCATAAAATGAGGATCTTCAAATTTACAAAACCAAAGGAAGAAAAAGCCCTCCATCGCAATTATTGATTACTACTGATTTACACTGCTAAATAAAACGTGTGTACAGAAAACACTGGTTATGCTATTATGCTGTTATTTAAAAAGGAACAAAAGTGCCATCACCACCCTCAGACGTGATGGCTTCTGAGGCGGGAGCTCAAAAATAGTCTTTTTTCTGAAATAAACCTTTTGTGAGAGTGAAATAGCGCTGTTGCAACCTATCGTCTCGGTGCATTACACCGATGACAGTACGCAGCACAAACGATGAGCGCGCGCGGTCACACTACAATGCGCTGTCGCCCATTACAGGGTGATCTCTAAAACAGTCCGTAAAAACCCCTTTTCGCTGCGGCCGAACAAGCAGCATGGGACTGCATATTTCAGTGGGTATTCGAAACCGAAAGAAGGAGCCCACGCTGCTTCGAATATTTGGCGCTTTGCACGCGCAGGTGACGTTGCGTAAGCGCACTGAAGTCTGGATTGATAGTCTATTTCGCCAGCCCTCTTCAGGCATGCACAGGTAGATGTTGATACTTAGATACACTAGACCCTTCCCACTATGTAGTAGAATTGGCCAAGGGCCTTGCACCCAAATGCAATGGGACATATGTAAGGTACTTTTAAAAAATTGTGTAGCTGGATTTGAATAAAAATCTTCTAGGTGAAGAAATGTGAGGGCACGTCACTGTTGCAAGTGCCTTCTTATTCCTTTCTCTTTATTATTCTTTTTGTTGAGCATTGTCTCCTGTCTTGTCTGACAAAGCGCCAAAATAAAAAAAAGTGCCTTTCCCCCTAGCAAGATGGCAAGTTGCGCCTGCTGAAATGCGTTCATGAGTGAAAAAATTGCAGAAGTGCACTAAAAACAGACAAACAAACAAGTGCAAGAAATAAGGACAGCAAGCGCTGTTTTTGTCAGCCTCTTCTGTCCGTCTGTTTCTTAGTGCGCTTGAATAAAATCTTCAATTGTCCCCCTACATAGGAATCGGTAACACAAAAGTGAACGGTGTCTTTAACACTAAAGTGAGCTTGAGCGTTTATTCTGCATTGTTTCTGGAACAGTAGCGAATTTCACACTCACTTTAACAACGGAAAGCAGCTCGAAACTTGCAGCGAACATTTCAAGCAGAAAGCACGCACAAACTTAGCATACAAAGGGCGAGTGTGGACTAATTGTTACAGCGCGACACTCAGGGCACGCTGTTCAAACAAAAAGAGAGACGCACGAAACGAGTGCACAAGTACACGCAAGAAAAGCGCGAATAATAAATAAGCGACGTGTGTCAGCAGATCTCTCTTTTCGTAAACGCGGCCGTGGCAGCATGCGAAGGGACCTCCGTCCTTTCCCGAATCACGAGTCTGAGAAGCGCGCGTTCAGGAGAGACCACGCTCCGTGTAGGCCGCGCTTCGTGGAGACGACAATCTTTAGAGCACGCCCAACGCGAACCCGTCACGCCATATCACGACTGATAACAGAACTCACGAAAGTTTCGAACCTCTGTGGACTGCCAAACTGTGTATGGTGTATGTAAGTCGCTTGCCGTTAGCGTTACAGAAAACGTGCGCTTTGTGGCGTAGTGGTTAGCGCCACGCTCTGTGGATTGAGAGGTTGCTGGTTCTATTCCACGCAACGAAAGCTTCTCTTCTGGTCGTTTTAGATGGGAAGCAGCTCTTTGACTAGCCTGCGTAACGTTTTCCCTCCGTCCGCCCCACTCCCTTCGCCTCACAGAGTTTCCTAAAATTAACTAGAGGGGACTCTGGCGCTGCGATCATTCAGCGACTACGGTAATGATGGGTAGTACACAGCTTTGCCTAGTTTTCGTGCTTGCGGGCAGCGAATCGTTCTTGCGGCTTAGCTGATTGATGTGTTTTGGTTTTGCTTGAAAAAGTAAGAACAATTGTTGTTGTTGTTAAGTGGGGTTTAACGTCCCAAAACCACCTTATGATTATGAGAGACGCCGTAGTGGAAGGCTCCGGAAATTTCGACCACCTGGGGTTCTTTAACGTGCACCCAAATCTGAACACACGGGCCTACAACTTTTCCGCCTCCATTGGAAATGCAGCCGCCGCAGCCGGGATTTGAACCCGCGACCTGCGGGTCAGCAGCCGAGTACCTTAGCCACTAGACCACCGCGGCGGGGCAAGTAAGAACAAACCCTTTTGAACTTCGTCACCCGATTCAAAATGGTAAGACTAAAATAATAAGCCGAGGAAGCGTAACAGCTGAGCATTTGCTGATTTTTGTTTCGTGAGAAAAGAGCTCCAAGCCACACGAACACACACGGAGCCAGACGTAGGCCAGAAGTACGCATATTAGACAAATCTGTGTACTACCCATCATGTCCATGCTCGCTGAAGCGCCGTGCGTTGCAGCGCCCATAGACACTAGCGCCTCAACTCGTGTATGTTAGGAAGCTTCATGCCTCACCCATGGCCTCCAAGATGGAGGGCGTGTGGCAGAGAGAACTTCGCCGCGCGCCCGCAATCCCGCAGGTGTTGGAGTGGTGCCAAGTAGCTCACGCACTCCTAGCAGTGCACGGTGACATCTCTCCCTCGCCTGCCGCGCGTTCGCCGCATGTCAGATCTCCCTCACCTTATCCTCTCCACCAATCTCAACACTCGAGCCGCTCCTCGCGTGTGCGTCATCTCACCCAACTCGCGCCACGTTTCTCCATCAGTTGGCGAGAAGAAGCCGCGAGCCGGCGGGTGCGCGGGCTGCGCGCACCTCGAGAATCTCGCAGCGCCGACAATGTGGACAGCGCACCCCTGCTTTCCGCGCGATCGCGCCCATGGGTGGGACGCCGTCGCAGCATGCGTCCCGCTATTGTGCGCGTAACTTTCCCAGCCGCCGCTGGCGTTGCGAAGGTTAGCGAAGCCGATCGCGTTTGCGAATGCCGACGTCAACATTAGGAAAGCCGAACGCAAGTGTCAGCAGTGGAAGACCAGCGACACTGACCAGGTGTGAGTCAAGAACACCGGTCACGTTCGAGAATACAGAATGCGCACGGGTAACACCCACGAGACGCGAGCCAAGGAAGCCGAGCGAAAGCGTCTTGAACGAGTCCCGCCTCGCATGTCTTTGCGTTTCAAACAAACGTTTACTCGAGTAAACGCTACACTCAGTTTCGCTTCAATCCGTTCTTCCAGCACCCGTGTCGACGCCCGTTTCAACCGGGTCAACGCCGTGTGCACCACTGCTGCCTCGCATCTAGTCAGGGCATTCCATGTTTTTTTTTTTTTTGCAATCTCTTAGTATATTTTTTAACGTCATTTGCGTGACGGAAATACGTCAGTGGAGCCGCTGTAGACCTTTGCATAAAGCACTTTCGTGTTAAAAAAATAGGCCAGCCTGCCGTATACTGGTCCCAAGCAATGAGAAAGTGTGGAAGTGTACAGCTTTTTTTTTCTTTCCAGCTTTATCTTTTTTTCTTCTTCTTTTTCTTGTTCTCTTTACTAGTTTTTCCTGTGTTTTGTCTTTTGACTGCTATTTTTTGTTCAGGTTTTAGTTTCCACCCATCTTTCCTTTTTTTTGAGCTTCTTCTATAACCCGTCTTTTTTAATTTTTTTTTCAATTTTTATGCCGGGCATTTTTCTGCGTTACGCCAAACGAGGATGACAGCAAAAGCAAACGTCAGCCCGGTCCCTAAAGTCTTCCTCACTTAAAACAAACATACTTTACAAAACTTTCAACTGGAGCCATTCGCAGCCTTTCATGGAAGCAAATACCCACGAGGCAAAGAGAGGTTTTTAACCCAGTGGAAATTTGTGGGGCGAACATGGGTCACAACTGTTGCCGGTTAGTGGACCGAGGAAGCCTTATAACACTTGCAGCGATTCTCGGCGTTGTGAACTCGATGACTCGAACAGGTAGGTGACGCCCGCTATACTGAATCGGTTTTCGAACCCTCATTTGGTTTCATACAATTCTGCGGCTGTATGTGAAGCCTTTCTAGTGTTCTATTGAAACGGGCAGCCATCGCCCTCGGGAGCAGTGCTTCGGAAAGCCTTTCTTTTATCACGACTGCGCCTC
Source organism: Rhipicephalus microplus (assembly GCF_043290135.1). Lineage (NCBI taxonomy): Eukaryota > Metazoa > Arthropoda > Arachnida > Ixodida > Ixodidae > Rhipicephalus > Rhipicephalus microplus. The sequence goes on from NC_134705.1 coordinate 134,465,903, forward strand.
ATTGACTAAAGCTTTTGAGCTTTTTGAAGGGAGCACACCGGTATTATGGAAAAAATTTGAGTCATTGTCCGGTGAGCCCTTCATTTGCGGGTAAGATTGGGTGAAAATAGAAATAAAAAAAAACCTTCGAACAGGCGCCATTTCGCTCATCTAAAGACGTCATAGTGCCCCCCCCCTTTTTTTTTTCTCGTAGAATATGTACTTCTTGAATGGGCACAATTCCAGTGACTCACTTGAAAAGACAGCTCTTCCAGTCGATCAATGCGCTCACTTCAACGGCTGAAGTTGAAATGGTGTTTTTTTTATTATTAAACACTATATTGTGTGTCTCCACGCTGCATCCTTGCAAGTTCACGCACGCTCACACATGTATCCTTGCAAGTGGGTGAACCATGCCTGCCATATAAGTAAAAAAAAAGCAGAGAGAGAGAAAAAAGAATACTCAACCTATGATGCGACCGGCAAAAAGCAAGCAATCTCGAGGCCGGGGAATCGACTCACAGAATTCTGGCTAACAGAAAAATACGTTGTGAGTGTAATTAGGTTTGCCTCATTGACTTTCTAGTACTCTATGGCCACAATGACGTCTCGGAAATTTGTAGATAATGGCATTTCACGAGTCTTTGTTGGAATGTGACTCCTTCGCGTGAAGAACTTTCTTGATCATGAGCAGGAGTGAGCCTGTAGTTGGGCTAATTGGCACATGATTAGGACGGGCATAAAAGCACCACACACGGGATGACAGAACAATAGACAGAGCGCTGTTCAGCATCCCCTTTTTCGTTCTTTCACCATCTGGTATCAAGCGCTGTTTTTTATTGTCTTATTGTTGTTGATCATTGCTTGCTCTCCCTAATTTGTCTGGGGACTCAAAAAAAGGGACACTATCTCGAACATGCACGAACTTTCAAGTCAACCCCACTATAAAGAATTGTGCATATTCCGCAGGAAGCAAGGTATTCCATAAGTTAATCGATTTATGTCGCGTGCACCTAGCTTTTGAAGTTGATTTTCAGAGGCAGATGGCTGAATCAGACGAGAGCGCACAGCGGATGGGAGATGATAACAAGAATGCACTGCAACACAGGGTGCGAACTAAGAACCATTTCTCAAGTTACTAACTAGTTCACGCATGATATCTTGGTGTTTTCGTAAATTCATGTTTCTGTGGGACAGCGTAACTATACGACGCAATGTATGAACAACTGACCCACGTTCCACCTCTGTCTGGTAATTTGACGCTCTTCTGTTGGTGTCTGTCTGCCTGTTGTTCTTTTCTTTTCAGAACAGATCTGCCAATTTTCGAACTGTACGTCGCCATGACCAGAAAAGCATTTCAGCACAGGAGGCTTTTTCACTGTTAAAACTTTCTAGCCTTTTTTTTATGAAGAAGAGGAGGATCGGGATTATTTGTTGTAAGACTTAGCGCAACCGAACGGCAACCAAAAATTAGCCACGTATCTATGCGCCTCGCTGCAAATGCCGGAGAAAGACGATAGTCTTATGACTGCCTTTTTTTCGGGCATAGCGTCACATTTTCTACGCAGCCTAATGAATACTGGGGTCTTTATAATTAGGTATCGATGTATATTTAGTAAAACAACACACCACTTCATACTTACGTATTAACGCGATAGCGTTAAAGAGCCCGTGTCGCACACAGCCCGCCGCCGGCGTCAGCCCCGTTGGTTGTGAGCGAAAAATCGTCTGTGCGTCTGTGACCGAAACATCAAGTTACCAAGACAGCCGCGAGAGGCCGCTACTTGTCCACACGTGCGCGCGTGATCACACTGAAAAGGCCGCGCGTTCAAAGAAAACAAAAAGTGCTCAAGGTCTCGAGGCACGGTAGTTTTTTTTTTTTTTTGCCCTGTCATCTTTCCCTACTTAACTTCCAGCGCTTTCGTCGGGAAGAGAGAAGAGATAATGCAATGGCAGCATGCAACAAACCTTTGTAACTCCACTCATGCTGGATGGTGTTAAAATTTTTGCGGCGTTGAATTCGTGAGGCAATAAGCTCTTCTGGTGAATCCATTTCATGTTTACTTGAAAAAGTGTTTCGGGGCCTCTCTAACGCATTTTTTTACAGGTGTCACGACCAAAACGAGCCCATTTGGTGATGATAGCACGCGCTGGTCCAATCTACTGTGTGCGTGTTTGTGCGCGTGCATGTTTATGTAACAAAACATATTATTAGGCATGCACTAAGCGGTTAAAGGGTGCACTGGGAGCTAGATTTCGCTATCACGTTCAACTCTCAAAGGCGAAGTTTCAGGGTCCCGCAATGTTTGATGTTGCGCCTCAGATATGAACAATATTTGCTTTTTTATCTACAATGGTCACAAGTGTGAACGCAGCCACCAGATCAAGATGCTTGGGCGTTGCAGAAGTGTTTATACTTTGGCCGAGTGGCCTAAACGTGTGACAGACGGACAAATATTTCGACGTTCAAACTATTGGCCTCGAGGACATACCATGGCGCCACCTACGTGATGACGTCACTCATAAGATGCCGGGTTGTGTTATCTGCTAGAACACTGCATTTTCCGTGCTTTTTGCTGAAGACAACATGCGTGCTTCCTTTTGTTTTGAAACTCAGTGCTAAAAGAAGCTGTAAGACCTGATAATACGGGTGAGGAAACTACAGATCGGTGCGCCCGTTGGCACTCTCGCGTCTGATTTGCGTCGTAAAATCGCGACTAAGAACCGGTGCAGCCATAGGGATGATGAAAGTGGTGTCGCGAATTCAACAACTATTACCCTATCTGTGACGTCAAAACGATCGCAGCACTGGCCTCTCTAATGGAGGCCCTCGCGGCCAATATTTTTCCATGTTGCAGCTACACTTATTCGAACTACTATGCCGTAAACTTCGTTGTTTAAGCTCCCCTATAAAAAAGACGATTGTTTTTGAAAACTACAGGACACAGTGCTAGCTGCTACCGAATCACTTCAGAGGAGCGTTGTGTACTGTCACTTTCCTTGCGCTGCACTGTTGCGCTATTAGTTAGTATGGACAAGCACCAACTAGCCCATCGGCGCCTTGTGTTAAATCATAACGATAACAATGATGAACAAGCAGAATGAGGGCCTCTAAGCACGAGATACGCGGGAGCAAACAAAATTTGAAGAAAGAATGAGAGGCGAGCGCAGAAGTGGTCTGCACTGCCGGCTTGTCGAGGAGCGGTGTGTGGGTTTTGAAGAGTCGATGGCCAGCTGCGATACATCTCCCGGCACCTCGTCCGGCGGCGCCGGGTGAACGAGGGGGCCGCCCCCGCCGACCTCTGGCCGTCCCGCTCTTGAGTCTGCAAATAGAGCCCCACTCACCCGAACATATGCCCCGACTATATTACGAGCCGCGCCGGTCCAGTGTTTCGTGCACGCCAGAAACACACCAGCCGGCAGTACCGAAGTCCTTCAGCCAGTTCCATTTATATTGCGAACACTCGTACGATATTGGCGTGAGTGCAGGTTAAGGTATCGTGAATGCAGTTTGTTAAATATGAAGATTGAATCTGTATATTCAAAACAGGAGGAGATGTGCAGTGATTCTATTATAATGATCTTCAGGGCCCTTATGAGGCTTAGGTATAATGAGGAACGTATGGAGTGTTCGGTGATTCTATTAGATGATCTTCAAGGCCCTTATGAGATTGAGGTATTATGAGGAACGTACGGGGTGTTCGGTGATTCTATTATGATGGTCTTCAAAACCCTTATGAGACAGGTATAATGAGGAACGTGTGGGGTGTTCGGTGATTCTATTATGATGATCTTCAAGGCCCTTATGAGACTGAGGTATAATGAGGAACGTATGGGGTGTTCGGTGTTCTATTATGATGATCTTCAAGGCCCTTATGAGACTGAGGTATAATAAGGAACATATGCATACCCACCAGCTGCACAAAAATGTATTAAATACACTCGCGTAAGGGCCTAACAATTTTTTAGAGTTTGGTGAGGCACAGCATATCACGGAAGTGTGAAACGTTTGTTGAATTTTCGCTCAACGTATAGAAAACCTGATAAATTGTACCATATATTTTGTCTTTTTTTCTTGTGTGTTATATATGTTGTACCCACCCCCTCTGTAATGCCCTACGGGCCCTGAGGGTATTCTAATAAATAAATAAATAAATATATACCTAATGATGGGATATATGGCGTCTAGCTGTGAACATCCTCGCCAGATATTTCTATCTTTGGTATGGGCCCTACGCGAATTACTTCGCACGCCAGACGCTACGACGCTGCCGATTGCTGGCGAAGTTTTATTTTATTTTTTTTTATTTTTTGCAAAAGTTGGCTGCCAAGTTGAAGAGAGCAGCCCATATATGAGCGCGACCCTTCGTCGGGTGTATGCCGTATTATGAGCTAAAAGATGACGTTAACAAAAGAAGTATGACATATGAGAAGCAAAGTAATTGAACTATATGTATTTGAAATTTCAGGGTGCCATCGCTACGCTAGATGCGCAGGCGTGAACAGTCAGTGTCCCCAGCCCATCTTTTTGCTCAAAGTATCTATCTATCTATCTATCTATATATATATATAAGGGAAAGAAGTGTATACCTAAGGGCTCGTTTTTCCGTGTTTTTAACACAATAATAATGAGATATAACAGACAGTAATGCCAAGGAATGTACAGGGGAAGTTATTAACATTAATGGTATGTAAATAAGAAGAAAGAAAAGTGGATGAAAAACTTACCAACTGTAAGCAGGAATCGAACCTACGACCTTCGAATTACGCGTTCGATGCTCTAACCACTGAGCTATTACAGCGGCCCTCCCTCCATCAACTTTTTTGGGTTTTTCATCCACATTTCTTTCTTCTTATTTACATTCCATTAATGTTATTAACTTCCCCTGTACATTCCTTGGCATTACTGTCTGTTATATCACATTATATATATATATATATATATATATATATATATATATATATATATATATATATATATATATATATATATATATATATATATATATATATATATATATATATATATATATATATATATATATATATATATATATATATATATATATATATATATATATATATATCGACGTCATATTTACATGCTAACGCCAATACTTGAAAGTTAATAAATTAACAAAAATAATAAAACTGCAGTTCCTATGGGTCGATTTCTGCTCTGGCAGTAAAGTACAGAAGTTGGCTGCTCAAAGCACCATTTAAGTACCGCGCTTGCCCCAACACTGCTGCCATGTTCGTCATTGATCACTGTTGAAGTATACCAAGTCTGCCCTTATGGTATAGTGGTTACAGTGCTCGGCTGCTGACCCGAAGGTCATGAGTAAAATCCTGGCGGCAGCCATCGCGTTTCGATGGAGACAAATTTCTAGAGGCTCATGTGTGACATGGGGCGTAAAACTCTTGATAATATTGCAATTGAAACACACTGGAGTGAATAACAACAACGTCGGGAGACCTGCGGGGGTGTATTCACCCTATACGAGTGCCGTGGATATCCTGCTTCGGTCAAGAGATGTGGTTTTGTACTAACCAGTGGCTGACGTGAGCTGGCGATGTTGTGAATAACGGTGAACAAAAAGAACACTTTGCGTAGCAGGATGGCTGACAAGTTGGTGCAACGCTGTTTGAAATGGTACATCTATATTTATCATCATCATCATCATCATGATATTTTCACATGGCTTGACTCTACCAGAACACGCCGTCCGGTTACATCAGACACAATTGAAGCAAAGTCTTCATCTCTATCGAGGAACAAAACCTTTTGATTTATGTCGCGTCTGAACTCCATAACCTTGTCCGATCAATCATTATCAATCATGTAAATCATGTCATGAATGACATGGTTTGCATTTCATGGTCCTGCAGCTCTTGCGGTGGTTTCCTGCACATGGCATGTTGCAAAACTGGTATGGTATGGCATGATTGCACGGTGAGCACAAGTGACAGACCCTAACATTAAAATATTGCCATGCGTGTCATGTAACAACATGACTACGTTCCACGCTCATGATGCACTCGCGGCTGTTTCGCTAGCGTCACATACACCCAATTCGGTATTACAGTACGTGAATGGATGACGAAGGTATTTGACTGGTGCAAACATGATAATAATGAGATGCGTGTCACGTGACAACATGACTACATGCCACGCTCATGATGCGCTCGCGGCCGTTTCGCTAGCTTCACATGTATCAAACTCGGCATTACGTGACGCGAACGAACGAAATAGGTAAATGACACATTCAAACATGATAATCCCGACATGCGTGTCATGTAACAACATGACTACATGATGCCTTCGCGGCCGTTTCGCTAGCTTCACATATGCCAAATTTGGTATTACGGGACGCCAATGGATGACGAATGTGAGTGACTGGTGCAAACATGATAATTCGAGATGCGCGCCATGTGATAACATGACTACATGCCACAGTCAAGGCACCAGCACATTTCGACGTGACGCAGTGCGCGTGCTCGCCGGCGTTGCCACGCCAGGCGCCGGTTTCGCCATATACTCGCAGGCGCGGAACGCGCTGCGTTGCTTTGACGCATGCGCGTTTCAGCGCGTACGGCATCCTTCCGTCATGGTAAGAGGGAGACGCAGTGTTGTCTGGGAAACGCATCGGTGCGAAATGCAGTATGTCATATTTTGCGCCGGTTGCCGTCGGGCCGCGCCGACGGACGCTGGTCCCGCCTGGCGCCAGACGATAGACTGCTCACGTTTTGCTAACGTAACGTCGCTGTTTCCAGTGTGCGCGCGTGTCAAAGCTACATTAGAATATATAAGGTACTTCTTAATGCGCTCGCGGCCGTTTGGCTAGCTCCACATATACCAAATTTGGTGTTACGTGGCGTCAATAGATGACGAAATATATGAGTGGGGCAATGTATGATAATCCTGACACGTGTGTCATGTAAGAACATGACAACATACCACGCTCATAGCATGTTCGCGGCCGTTTTGCTAGCTCCACGTATACTAAATTTTGTACCACGTGACGTGAGTAGATGGCGAAGGTAAACCACACATCTAAACATGATAATCATGACATGGAAGTCATGCACGGCGTCATTTATCTTCACCTCGTAACGTTGTGCTGATTTTAAAGTGACAAATCAAGATTTATCATTCGTGCATCGCTTCCCACTGAACGTGGGATCTGCCAATTTTTTAAGTGTGAATACACTTTATAAGCGACCCCAAACCATCCACTGCCGTCGGCGGCGTCCGCAGTCTTCTCTCTATCTTTAAAAGAAAGAGGACTTGGCGGGCCGCAGCGCGACGCTCTACCGAATAAGCCACGGACGCGACGCTGATATCGGTGTCAGTAACGCGCCTTATATCTTTAACGCCGCCGCGCGCGTCCCCCTCCCCCTTCACTCGCTCCTCCGTTCTCCTCGCTCGCTGCAGCTGCGCGCGCACCCCTCTCTCTCGCGCGCCCGCCTTCTCTCTCAGCCTCCCGTCGAGAGCGGGTCGTGCGATGGATGTCCCGGAGGCAACGCTACCATCAACAAGGAATGCAGTACAACCGAATGCCAGCACTGCACCCGTCGTTGGAGGTGACGGTACCGCGGTGGTTTCGCCGACGTTGGAAGACAAGGCGGCGCTGCGAAGGGCTCGTGGGACCGAACGTAAGCGGGCGAAGCGTGCAGCGGATGCCGAACTGCGCGCTCGCGAGGCCGAGCACAAGAGGGCGAAGCGTGCAGAGGATGCCGAACTTCGCGCTCGTGAGGCCGAGGACAAGCGGGCGAAGCGTGCAGCGGATGCCGAACTTCGCACTTGCGAGGCCGAGAACAAGCGGGCGAAGCGTGCAGCGGATAGTGAACTGCGCGCTCGTGAGGCGGAGATGAGGCGTCAGCATCGAGCCGCGAACGCGGCCCAAGAAGCGGAAAGACAACGCAAGCGTCAGGCGGAGAAGGGCGATGAAGGCCGGCGTCAAGACGACGGATTTTAACTTTCGGTAACATCGGTGTCAGTAACGCGCCTTATACCCCCTCCCCTTTCGCTCGCTCCTCCGCTCTCCTCACTCGCTGCAGCTGCGCGCGCACCCCTCTCTCTCGCGCGCCCGCCTTCTCTCTCAGTCTCCCGTCGAGAGCGGGTCGTGAGGGGGAGTAAAGTTAAAATCCGTTGGCATTCGCCAGTGAGTTAACGTAAACTCCCCCGTGTGATCAAATCGCGATTCCCAGGAACCATTACACCATAAAGGCCCCGTAGAGTGATTAATAAATATAATAGTGCGAATGAATAAATACCCCTCATAGCATCACCCCGTCTATTCGCACTTAACCATGTTTACCCTCGGGGAAATGCTTGGGAGTTTTTTCTACATTAGATCGTAGGGTTCGTATACTGCGGACAAAAACTTGGAAGGTTTACGTTCATTTAATTCTTTTCGCGAGGGTCCTCCTGTATGGGTCGTTTCAATGCAAACGAAAATGACCGCTCATGAACCCTTTCTCAAATCACAGACTGCAAAACGATGTTTCATCAGAGAGAGACAAACTATTGCGGGCCACTGTAGCGAATTCTCAGGATTGCGAAGCCTGCTATGTTAGTGAAGCCCGGAAAATACCAGGAAAAGCGTGTTCAGTCTGTCAGCCAGGTGAACGAGCAACCTGCCCGACCGCCGCTGCTTCCTCATCGAGCAGGAAGCGAGCGGATACGTTTGTTATTAAGGTGGGCCTCCCGGGGCAGGCATGCCCGTCGAAACTGTTACTGACGCTGCTGAAATAAGACGAGAAATATGAATTAAGCGACTTCGTTTTAGCGGTATGTTCCATCACTTAAGGAGAATCACGAGTTGGGCGAGAAGGTGGATGGTCATTGTGGAATATTTTACAGCGCAACGGATACGGACAGCAAAGGGACACAGCGCTGAACTCTCAATTGAAATTTATTTGGAAAAAATAAAGGACACATATTGGAGACAATGAGTCATCAAAACTGTGCGCATGGGCACATGTGTTACACTGCAACACGCTTCATGTCTTGTTTGAGAGAAAGTCTTGCGGCTGCGAATACGTAGGCCAAACAGGCTGGTGCATTAACTAGCACTTACGGGAGCATGAGCTGACACTATTAGGTGCTGCAATCACGTCTCATTCGGCAGCGCATTGTAGATCATGCGGATGTGTGCCCTACTTGCGAAAAACTTTCCACTATAGACATGTGGATCAGTGCACGCGTGAGATAGTCGAATCTTTTTTTTTTCATTAAATCCAATAAGAAGTGCATAAGTCATCTATCTATCGCTCTTCAAGATGAAGGATATAACTTCCTGTTAGACAGGACATGAAGCGTGTTGCACTGTAACACCTGTGCCCATGCGCAGAGTTTTGATGACTCATTGTCTCCTATATATGTCCTTTCTTTTTCCAAATAAATTTCAGTTGAGAGTTCAGCGCTGTGTCCCTTCTCTGTCCGTATCTATACCGTTGCGCTGTGCAATATTCCACGATGTTCCATCACTTTGCGCGTTTTCTTTTTTGAAAGTTAAGGGTGTTTTGATATATAGATTACCGTGGCAGGGGCGGCGGCAAAGAGAGAGAAAGAGATGCAAGGAAAAGCAGGGAGGTTAACCAAACGCACGTCCGGCTCGCTACCAGTGTTGGCTGTAACACGTTACAAGTAATGCCTGGTATCGGTAACGCGTTACTTCTTTCGGCAACGTAAGGAGTCATCCAATGGCAGATTCAAAGCACTTCCAGTAATATTTTTTTTCTGCTCCATGCGGAGCTAGTCTATTCCATTGGCAGATTGACAGTGCCCCCTGTAGGTTCCATTGGCAGATCTGGAGCAGCTCCATCGCTAGATCCACTCTACGGAGCAACTTTTTCTACTCCGCGAAAGTTGGCGGATTCAACCGGAATTCGCAAGCGCACCGTGCCTGGAAACGGTGCCAACTTTGGGCGCGCCAATGAACACCGGTCGCGTCTGTTGCGCCTCGCGTCGGAGCTCGCACCTTTTGTTAGCGTAGAGTCACTGTGCGGAGCGTGCCCATTGACGTGAAAAGAGAGACGCGCGTATCGCGTTCCGTTGTGACCCTGTCATTTGCTACAGAGAAGCGCGTGTGTTCGTTTAAAAACTACCGAACACTTGATAGTGTTCTGTAAAGGGTTTCACCCTATTCACCTTTTCATAAACCCCTCCCTGGGCGCCGCCATAACCCTCCTTGGGCTGTGCGAATTGGCGCGTCCCCTCGAAAATGCACTGACAATGCTGCGCCCTTAGCCTTTGTACTCCCGCGCACAGCCCATCATGGCAATGTTTTTTTTTTCCTTCTTGTGATAAGGTGTATAGTTCAGGATGATGGCGCAGAGTTTTTCAAAGCACTGGGGTTTAGGGACAGAGAGTACAAAATAGACTTTAGGCGGGTAGAATTAACTATAAGGAGGTTATCTGATTGATTGGTAAAGTCAAGGAGCCAGTGAAAATTGAACCCTTCACTGCAAAGTACCAGTCCTCAACTTCACTATATAAAGTAAAAAAAAAAGATAAGTCTAGTCATTGGTTCACTAAGTATTACGGCAGGGTGGTGTTAGCCGCCAGCCGATCTAAAGAGTACAGCCACATCAATACGTCCATTCATCCATCCGGTGGATTCCTTCCTGTTGCTCTCCGCCAGAGTGGAGTGCTCTGGCACTAGAGTTTGTCAGCCACTTCGAATCTGTCAATCGATGACACCATTAGCAACGTACTCGATACAGTTTCGTAACTGTATAATGGGTAATTTAATTGCGTTACATTTTTTTCGGTAACGTGCGGTGTCACTTTACTCTTTCTCATCATCTAGGTGCCACTTTCTCAGAGCTCACACGGATATTTGTTTTTTTGTGTGTGTGTGGCAGCGTCGGACACCAGTCCGCCTGCAGGCTTTGACAAAGAAAGCGAGGGTGGAATCTGTATATTTTTTTTTGTAAAAATCATGGATCGAAATGCCTGGAAGGCACCGTCTCCATATACGGAGTTTTGGGCCCTCACCACAGAAAGGTTAAAGAAAGCCACGCAATTTCTCATGACAAACTTTAGAAACATGCTTTTCATGGAAGTGGATTGTCGAAGGCGGATTGCTGGCCTCTGATTATTTCCGTGCCCAAAATATAGGCTGCCCGACAGGAAAGCTGAGGAACTGCTTTCTTCATACCTGGTGCCGACTGCCATGCTTCGAACGTGGCGGAGAAAATGAACTTCTTCGAGAGCCTGCGGTCACATAAAGCCGATGTCTGCAAGTTAAAGTGACGAAAAAATACACTTGCTGAGCACGGCGCGTTGAATGACCACCGCATCAAATTGGACAAGTTCGGCGTCCCATAGACTTAGAGCCAAATTTATAAACGGTTTTTTGTGGAACCCCGGCCCAATCAGGAGATAGCCGGTAACTTAACTGGCCTACAGGTGCACCACCAAGGAAGAGCCTGCATCAAAATAAACGTAAATATGCATATAATGGACGATAGGCGTGACCTTATGGCAGGAAGAAAATAATTAGAAGAATGCGAGTGAGGTGCGAAGCGTCGAAGTTTTGCTTCTGAAGTTAAAAAAAAAGCTTCTTAGCTTTTTCTCGCCAGCTTGGTTGTCTCGGTTTTTGTCAGCCCTCTGCGTCAACTGAAACCCATTGTTGACGCTCCTGACACGAGCGCTGCGGTTAAGCGCAGCGGCAGGCAGCTATGCTGCAGACATGACCACAATTAGTCTCTTTTCTATGGTTATCGCCAACCAGGGCCTTAAGCAAATATTTTTTTCCAGCTAAGAAAGGGGGGGGGGGGGGCTCTTTGAGCTGCAATAGAGGTAGGGCAGGCAAGCGGTCATTTGGCGGTGTGTATTTCGTGGCAAAAAAAACAAACAATTTTAAGGGTGCGGGGGAGGGGGACAAGGGCCCAGTGTGTGGACCCCCACCTACGCCACTGTCGCAAACGGGTCATTCTACTCCACGAGAGATCAACAATAATCCAAGAATTGATATTTTAAATTTTATTGTTTATTTTATACTATATGCATGTAGCACCCAGTAGGTCGAAAAGAAACTCGGTTTTCTTTCTGACCATATACCCTACGAGTCGGAAAATAGTCAACATGTTGAATATGAAGGGTATTATTTCATCAACAGCGGTACACAAGAGTTCATAATTATGTAACAAACTAATATTACCCTTACAAGAAATACATTATTCTGTACTAAATATATCGTCAACGAATACTGAATAAACATTGTTTGAAATTTGCAGTGAAGAAAAATAGTTTCAAAAAATGGCTAAATATGGAAGGTTTTTTATACTGGTGGCAATGTAGTTTCTACAAAGTGGATAAGAATGGTCAACTTTGTTTTTAACATAGGATTTGCTTTTTTCTTTCCGCAATGGTGGCTACGTTTTTGGTAAATGAACTGCTAAGCAAGCGAAGCTGATCTTAGACAGGCTCCCATAAACGCTCACAAAAAAAAAAAAACTTTCCGGTCATTATACAGGCGAAAGTAAACGACAGTTGTTAATGCCCAAATACTTTTTTACGGAACTAGGGCCCATTCCTTCCGGAATGGGCTTTTTCTACGTAGGTCGTCCATGTGCACGCGCCAACGTTAATGAGGTAAGCGGCACAAATTTCGGGGGCCCAAACAAGACGACAGGAGTAATACAGGAGTGAAACAAGGGACATCTGTAGTCACGAAAGTGCAAAGGTACAAAAGAAAAAAAAGCGCCAGTACAGGCCTCCGCGATTGTCCACTGGCGCGCTGCGGGCGATTTCAGAGGCCAAGGACCACCACTTTCGATTTCGATTGTCTCCACTGGAGGGGCTGTTTGAACCCGGAAAAAGCCGATTACTGCGAATTTCTCGCGAGTTCAGTGATGCTTTCTTGGTGGCTTGCGTGGATTATTGAATGGAATATGGTGCATAATGTGAAAGGGAGAAAAATGAGTTGACCATGCGCCACAGATTCACAAAGCAATCACATGTAATATTACAAGCAACCTTAAGCCACCATACCATTTCTTAGGTCTGGTACACTTGTATATAGATTACTCTTTAAATAAGCATATTGAATATATTCCTTGGTTTGGGTTAGAAGCTTTATGTAAAACAAATTTCGGATATAAATATTTCTATTATGAGTTCCTGTGGCAAAAACAAATTGATGAAAGTTTGTTACTAACTAGTAGTACGGTAGGCGTTACGTCCGTTACTTTTTTTTCAATAATGGTGAGGGTAACGCGTTGCCTTTTGTTGTAGGCCACGTAGGGCGGTAACACGTTCATTTTTTGTTGGAGTACCGAGTAATGTAACCAGATACTTTTTTTTCGGTAATTGATACAACGCTGTTTGCTACCGTGCACTGGGAAAAGGGATAAAGGGATACGCAGAAACACGAGTCCACTTGGGCGAGCACTTTGCACGAAAAACCACGTGGTACACTCTTAATCAGCTTGTGGCTAAATAATAGCTATATCCAGAAAACCAGACAGAAAACGTCTGGTTTCCTGGCTGTATTCACCACTTAAAGCGGGATTACATGAAGATTGTACAGCAGTGCGACTCCCCAAAGTGCACCTGTCAAAAGCTATTTATTTGTACGAGCTGGTTTCTTGTAATTGATGCCCTTGATTGTGAGCTTGTGGCTATCAGCTATTTCTGATATGACAATTTGATTTTTTATCAGAGAGGCGTGTGAGCGTGCCGCATGGAATCGGTCGAAAGCAACTGTTGTACGACCAAATGCAGCGTGCCAAGAAGGGAATGACCAGTCAAGACCGAAGAGGATGGCATCACGTTGCCATGACAACTTAGCCATCCACAGAAACCAACATGCGTTGCCGGTGTTTTTCGCACATGCCGACGGTCGAATGAAACTTAAGAAACCTGTGGCATTTCCTCCTCAAAAGTGGATACACAAGCGTGAACCATTGGGTGCCCGCTCCCTGTCGGCGTCATGCACCAGACGGCGATGACCCCGCCCTCGGTGAACATAACGAAGTGCTTAAGTGAGACGTTATGCAGATTTAGTCGGGCGTCCGAAGTAACTCTGTGGACGCAGCCTGCCAGTCATTCGGTATGGCAGGTTGCGTCCGCAAAGCTGCTGCGGAGGTTATCGGCTATCATGCTTCGGTTGTCTGGGCGAGGACTCTCCAGACTGCCGCCCACGGCGGGTGCGTTTTAAATACGGAGCATGTTATAGTCGCGCCTACTCATCGATTTTATAATGAGGAACACCTAGAAAGGGGCCCTAGGGCTACCGGTAAGCCCACCAAACCAAAAGCTATTGGGCCTCGGTATATATAACACATATCCTGAGCATAAGACAGCGGTACTGACTGCGCGGAGAAATCGTCTCAGCCAGACGAAAGCGTGGAGAAAGATGCTCGCTAGGGTGAACTTCCCGCCGTACCCCCAGAACCGGGACGAGGTTCTTGTACAAATCCCGCATTCTGTCCGCAGCAAGATCTCCATCTCACCACTTTCCAAGAACATGGACGTAAAAACAAACAGAAAGCGCAGAGAGGAGAGAACGCAACGGCTCCGAAAAATATCAAAAACAAATTGAATGTTTTGTATGTGAATGTTTCTAGGTATCTTTTAGATGCGGAGCATCTAATACTCGAGGCTTGTAGTGCGGCGCCGTCCGCAAGCTTCCTCCTCCTTCTTCCACCATCTGTGCATCCCTTCCTCCTCTACACACTGCGCGCGCTTCACTCCTCCACCATCTGTGCACCCTTCCTCCTCTACACACCGCGTGCGCTTCTCCTCTTCACGAACATTCGCTAGCTGTATAATGTAGCGCGCATGCGCCGTCACGCTTCGAGAACATCGGCAGCTGACGCGCGCGCATGCGCCGTCGCGCTTCGAGAACATCGGCAGCTGACGCGCGCGCATGCACCGTTGCGCTTCTCCCCCTTCTCGAACATTCGACAGCTGACAGTGCATGCGCCGTCGCGTTGTATATATACTCAAGGTCGGTGCTCGCTCGCTCAGTTGCCGCTCGTCGGTTGGTTTGTACGGCGCGTCGACGTCCGAGGTCGCAATGATCGACGTCCCTTCGACCAGCGCCGGCCAAAGTGTTGGCGGAACCGCAACCAAGTCGTCGTCCGAAGACAAGGCAGCGCGGAGAAGAGCTCGCGACGCCGAACGTAAACGTCGGCGTCGAGCGGAAGAACCGCAACATCGACCGTTCATGCTAGTTGGCGACTTCAACGTCGACGTCATCAAGGACGATTGGATAGTCGAATACATGGCGTCGCGACACTCGCTGAAACGCGCAACGCACGACGACTGCAAACACCACCAGCCGACCACCATTCGCGGAACCTGCATCGACCACGTCTTTGCAAATCGGGTTGCAGCGGTCGACCTACGACCGCTGCAACCCGATCCACTCACTCTTCACTTTACCGACCAAAAAGCCATCGTGCTCAAAGTTCGTCGCAATAAATAAACACCGCCCTTTCGCATACGTGTCGTACGTGTTCACTCATTTAACACCCCTCCTACAACCACGTTAACCAATTTATCCAGCGACCCAAGTAAGTCGCAATTTAACACCCCATTTCACAACCACGTTAACCAATTTAGCCATCGACCCAAGTAAGTCGCACTTTAACACCCCGTTAACCAAATATATGCTCCGCATCTTCCTCAGTGTTCCCCCGAGGGAAGCTGCGGGCAATTTTTTTGAACGGTCCATTTTCATCAGTACTTAGCAACAATAACAGCATAGTGACATATGCATCACTGGATACACGTCTTCGATCGCCAAGGCGGAATGCTTTGCCATTGCCCTTGCAATCAAAGTGCAGTAACAGAGAGATGAACCTCGGACAATTATCTCCGAGTCTCAGAAAGCGTGCCGTTTTTTTTTAAGAGACTGCCTTCTGATAAAGAGAGCAAATTATTAGGCGAGAGATTGACCAACAAATACGGGCTTATCTGGTGTCCAGGACACGCTTACCTGGAGGAGAACGAAAGTGCCGATGCTGTCGCTCAAGGGCTCACGAACCGAGCAGAGCATTGACAGCACTTTCAATCCTTTGAAACACTCCAGAAAAAAGCTAACGAGGAGGACAGTACGCCATCCAGAATGGCCTCTCGCGAACTTCTAGCTAACCAGCGAGGCACGCGACAAAAATACAGCACCCCCACAAATCATTAGAAGGGGGGGATGCGATTGACCTCCGCAGAATCTTAACGAGTCTTTCGCAACTTTCCAAGATTACACATTTTTCCGATGCGTTATGGGCATGCCTGTCCGTGGTTTGGCGGCTCGCCATCGCTCTACCGCATTTCGCGGGGATGCCTACACCGACTACCAAATCAGATACATTCTTAGGTCAGTACAAGCATCGTAATACTTTTGATCAATGGGAGGCCCAGCTCGCCAGCTCTGACCCAGAGGTGCAGCTTGTACTTCTGCGTCACGTCAGGTAGGCGGCAGAAGCCAGCGGAGCCCTGGACTTGGGACCCCACCCATCAAGCTTGTGACCCCTGTCCCACACCCTGGCGAATAAAGTTTTTGCTTCCTTCCTTCCTACTTGCAAATCCGGCGTCGGCGTTGTCATCGACACCCCCACTGCGCATTCGCGCGCATCGCGTCTCGTGCCAAGTGTCGCTCCCTTCCACTCTCTCGCTACGCAAGGCCGAAGCATTCAGTGTCTGCTTTTAAAAAACCGACTGCTCCCGCCGCACATCCTCTCACTGGCCACCCCTTGCATGTAGGCACTGGATTGCGTATTTGGCATTTAGTTAAGGGTGTCCTTGCTTGGCTTTCTCTCCACTTGACGCTTCGCTTGACTTGAGCACATGCGATGGAAGCAGCAGTACTTTCAACCAGTAGTGGGGCGCTACCCGACATAAGCATCCCACCACTCATTCAAGGCAACGCTTCTCCTTCATTCAGTAAGTGAGAATAGTACAGACGAATTAACAAATACACATTCCCAAACCGTATTCAATTACGCAACATTAAGATTCACGCGATATCCCCCCCTCCCTCTGCGACGCACGTACTCAAGTTCCCTCCGTGGGAAGAAGCGAGTGGCTTTTTTACCAACAGTGTGGCCGTGCATTAAAAACAGCCTAGCACGTACTTTCCGAAGCGGCACGGGCGGTTCAGTGCAAGAGAACACGTGAACGAAGCATGAAATAGGACGTTCACGCGTCGAAGAACGAGTTTCGGAATGGTCGCTTAGCTGACACTTGTAGGGGGAACTGCCAAGGTCAACATCTAGGGATGACTTTATAAGCCTCTCCATGTGTCGGGTCGACGTCTTTACGAAAGGCGCACTGATAATTCGAGAAGCGCCTTTGTTTCTGGCAAACTCGATTGTCCTTCGGGTCTCGCGCTTAAGCGAGGGTCATTGTGTTCGAGCACCGCTCGATCTAAGCCGCTTTTAAGTCTGAGGGGCGTGTTAAGACTCTCACAGTGCAGCACGTGCGTGTTGTTGTGCAACACTGCGGACTCGGGTCTTTCCAACGTCACTTTTGATCAACGTTTTTTTTTCTTTTTTGTCTGAGTTTTTATTCGAAACGTTTTTTTTAGGCTGGTAAACCCAGCTCTGGTTGTTTTTTAGTGTGTCATTTAGGGTCATCCGGTGTTTCTCCGTATGAAAAATTTTCTCAATGTCGGTTGTTTCTGTGGCAAAAAAAATGCATGCTGAAACAAAAAGGGCGAAATGAAGTTGCTTTGATAGAATAGAATACTTTGATTAGGTCTTTTTTGAGCGAAAACCATTGGTAGCTATCGTGACAACGCTTGACAGGATGTCGGAAGTTGTAACATTGAAATGCATAACAAGATATGGAAAGTGTGGCCATGGTTGTCAAAGTGTTTAATGAAGAAAAGAAAAAGGAAATTCGTGAATATGAACTGGATTCATATAAACTGGAGTCACACTGTTGTTGGCATAGCAAAGGCTATTGATAATTATGATTATGATGATTTCGAGATAATTCCAAGGTATTTTGTTACACTTGCGCATTTTAGAGGCATTTAGTATATATCAAAGTAAAACGTGGCGATGTGTGTTCGTCCAGATACAATTTCTATTAAGAACGTAAGTGGTTTGTAGATTTCGTATTTGTCAAAGTAATCATGAACCAGTAATGAAAAAGTACCCCATTACCGGAGTTACTGGCTTCATGAATCGATTGCCACAAAAGTTAACATCTGATACTGATCACCAAGGGAACAAATGTTGGCCTGATAGGCGAGCGTAGGGCAAGCAGGAGAACGAAGTTTCACTGAAGCCCCTTTGCGTCCTCAACTCTCAGTGGTTCCTCTGTTTTGTGTTTTCTGGTCCTAGTGTTCAGGCCCACTCCTGCTTCAGAGAACCAGGAGTGGGCCTAAAGACTAGATAGCCCACTCCTGGTTCAGAGAACCAGGAGTGGGCTATCTAGCGGAGCAGAGCCGCCACTGGTAACCTCCGAAGCTTAACCTTGAGCGCTGGACCCGTAGCAGGCTAGCCCTGAGCACTGGCAGTAATAACCACGCTCGATAAATAAAGCTTATTCAACTTAACTGAACTCAACTCAGTGGACTAAATAAGCGCTTGTCATCGACAGCAATATGTTTTTCACTCAGTTATGTTCAGTTTCTGGAGGGTGCTTCTGAAAATAAAGCAGCGGACTATAATAAAATGCATGCTATAGAAATCCGGAGTCTCGATCCTGTTAAAAATCGCTGCCTTTTCTTATACTTTCTATGTCCCTTGCCTCAAACGAGCAAGAAGCCGTGCTGTCCCTCTAGGCGAAGTTGTTGAAGTGTATGACTTTTTTTTTTGTTAAGCGGGCATTCTTCCATGTTTTCAAGTTCGCAAATGCAGTGCATTGCAGCGAACACACTGAATCACACTGCAAAGGCGACCGACTCCGTGTTTATTGCTCCGACACGTAGTAAGATTCAGCGGCTTTACCGATAACGATAGGAAAAATACGTGTTGAGCCACGAAAGCAGGCTGATAAAAAAGCTCCTTAATATGACTTTTTAACAAACTATAGTAATCGCGTTTTTAAACTCCAAGTGATTGCATACTGGCTTACTATTGAAGTGGCATTGGCATCGAAACGGCTTTTGCTACAATAAACGGATTGCTTTTCTTTATTGCATGGACAAGAATATGTGCTGGAAAAAGCCACTTTGTACTTTCAATCTTCAGACTTCAATTTTTACTACGGGCGTGTAGCGTTTCTTTAGCTTGCACTAATAACCAGGAATGGCAGAATGAACGACCTTCCGGTGTGACGTAATCCGCACACGTGTGCGGACTGTCAGTAGTGTCAGCGCCACTCATACTTACATCCGATGAACAACGAGGATGTTTTGACGGCAGTGGTTGAACTATAAGCCTCCAGTACCGAATCCCGAGCTACATCTACTATGGCGGGCTCGTACACCTCGTCAGCACAAATAGAAGATATTTGATAATGTTCCACGTGTAGTCAAGAAAAGGCGTTCAAACTTTTGGCGTGTTTCTTAAAGCAATCGGGGTTTAACCAAAAATTCTTATTGCGCACACAAGCAATTTGAAACGCTTGGGGCGATATCAGAGCTCTAGCGAATTCACAAACCGTATTCGCAAACCAACCTTATCCTCATGTCTGGTTTTCTTTACCGATTCGGTGTCCTTAACACGCTTCATAAACAAATATAAAGCCACTATTTCATTAAGCAACCTCAGTTATGCTTTGCCCTACTTACTGTGTTTACGAGCCTAACGCACTTAAGGTCTTGCAGACTGCAAGAGAAATTAAATGTACTAATAGGGTTTGTTCGCAAGCACCAGCTTCAGTTTTACTTGAGGCTCGTGAAATCAAGAATAATAATTAATGAGAATTGTTGGCGCTGTACGCCCGAAAACAATGATGCGATTATGAAGGGTGCCGTTGTTAAAGGCCCCGAAAATTTCGACCATTTGTTTTTTTTACGTGCACCTAAATCTAGATTCACGGGCATCTAGCATTTCATTTCGCCTCCATCAAAATGCCACCACCGCTGCCGATTTAGTAGCGCGAATTTGTGGTCAGCGGCATGCCAGTAGCCGAAAATTTTTTTACGGAGGGATAGGGTGGGGCTCTTGCTGAAGGTCTTGGCTGTTTGAAAGAAACACCTAATGCTATTACTTTATTTCGGTGGAACAGCACCTCCATCAAAAAGGGGTACCTGCGTCCCCTTAGGTCATCAGAAGAACTATTGACAGCTGTCAATGTTCAATGTGATTTCTTCAGGTTCGCATTATTTTCACCTACCTGCCTGTACACTGACGCAACTATATGTCCTGAGTCAACAAAACGCCAGCATGGATCAGTCACCACTGGTCGGAAGAAGACAACAGGAAGTTGTACCAAATAGACGTCTTACACGGGAGCATGAGAGTGCCGTCTTCTTTCGCACCATCAGTCCAGACCACTCGATGCATCAAGCTGTCCTACTTCATACTAATAGGACAAGCGGTGTTAACGTAATAACAAGGTTCTCCTCATTTCCGCATGGGCAGCGAGGCACTGCCCCTTGGCGGAACCGGAAGTTCGGTCATTAGAAGAAAGCACCACGTGAGCGGGCGAGATCATGCCGCCCATCTCGAGAACAAATCGTTCCGGTCTGTACTTCCTGTGCTTAGTGCATATATCAACCGTCCGACAGCCCCATGTGACAGACGGCATTTTGCGTAATCACGTTTCTATGATTGTACCCATTTCGCATGGATGAATTTCTCTCAATGTAATCTAGAGGTTTGTGCTGCATAAAGGAAGCGTTAACACTGCATGCACACAACCGTAAGCAATAGAACAGGCCAAGCTATAGGCAAAAAGCGTATTTCTTTTTTTTTCCTTTCTTTTCTTTTTTTTTCTAACCCCGCTTACGAACAGGAGTTGCAGTTCTTCCGTGAGCACAAAACACCGCTTCTTTCTTTTTAGTGTTGGAAATTCATTCATCACCCATTCTCATAATCATCGGCCTACCTGCGTCCAAAGCAGGGCAAAGTTGTCTGCCATGTTCCGCCAATCACAACCCAGTCCTGTGCTTGGTGCTGCCACGCGATTCCCGCAGACATATTTATCTCAACTGCCCAATTCACTTTCTGCCTTGCCCCCACACGCTTGCCATCTCTTGGAGTTCTGTCTACTGCTCTGATGATTATCCACTGTTGTGGTGGAATAATATCCGTCGAATTTGTGGAAATCCTAGTCGACATGGCGATGATCAGGTGGCTGTTTCTTGTGCACCTCTCTGAATGCATACTCAAACTGACCTATGTGCCGTTCCCCGACACCCGCGAACTAATTGGAACACTAACGCGTTTACGCGCAGCTGGCTATACTCTGAACGGGAATCGAAAGAGAATGGCAGTCCACGCAACAACTGCAGAGGCTAAGCGTCTTCTCTGAGCCATAAGTTACGCCTACGATGTGCATCTGTTAATGTGATTAACGGCTCTTCTTTAGTACTGTAATTCATGATAGTCATCTGGGTGCATAGCTACAGGTAGTAGGAACACCGACGCCACCCAAAATGTCTCTATAATGTCCACTATAATATCCACCCTTACGACGGAAGGCATTCAGTCGTTGTGGTAAATGGAGAGACGCTTGGTGGATTTCGTGTTTGGTGGTTGTCCAGTCCGCAATCGATGCCCTCTCATCGACGACTGCTCGCCAATCGGGGCCCTGTCCATCGGCTTCTCTGACAGTCTATAAATCATTACTTCTCTCTCTATCTCTCTCTATTCTTCCTCGCATCTTCCCCTGTGAATTACTCTAGAGATGTCGCACTTCGCTGCAGACAGTTGCGGGGTTCACTTTTGCCCTAATTTTTTTCCGTATTTAAAATTACTTCCACCTTGTAGTAAAAAGTGGTGACGGATGATTGATAAGTTTTTATACTGAGAAAGCACTTAAAAATATTGCAACACGATGAGATCAATTAGTTTTGCTGCTTCCGAATATTTTAAAAAGAGTTTAGATACATTGTCCAGAGTCTGGAACACATTTTTAGTTGAAAAAACGACCTTCGGCACGTTAATTTTTCTTCTGTTCACTAGCAGTTGCGTCTATATGAATTTCACTGTATTGACTCCACTTTTGCAAATATTTGCAGATTTAGGGGCGAAGCTTATTATGGCGCTGGTTTTTCACTCCTCCTCCATATGTATGTATGTATGTATGTATGTATGTATGTATGTATGTATGTATGTATGTATGTATGTATGTATGTATGTATGTATGTATGTATGTATGTATGTAGCCACCAGTGGCGCATACCCGCTCTAGAGCGGGTATGTGCCACAGGGTTTGCGAGATGGGAGATGGCGCTACTTGGAGTGATAAATGGATGGACGCACGGACGGGCGCATAAACGTACAGATGGATAGATGGATGAACGTGCGGACGTACGGACGGATGTACGCACGAACGGACGGACAGACGGATGGACGGACTTATGGGCGGACGCATGGACAGACGGACGGACACATGTAATGACGCACGGATGGTTTCTCTTCTGTGTCCCTGTGTGCTTGCGCAAAAATTTCAAGATAAACGGATCGAAGCAAGAACGAACGGACGGACGGAAGCACGGACGGGCTGACGGATGCTTCGCCTCACTCATCATCATTCACTCCGTGGATATGCTGTGATCTTTTTATTCGTTTTACCCGCCGAACAATGATGCGAGCTTATTGTATCAGCAAATAGCATAGATGGTAGTACCGCCCGCGATGCCAAACACAGCGGTCTAATAAACAAAAGTGAGCCCGAGTAAAAATATCTGCTTTGCTTGTAGACGCGTGACTTATATGGACGTTACCTGGATATATTCTTAAAGAATATAACTAATACCTTACTACAAATGCGGTCCCAACTTCCAAGTGGCATTTCACCTTTGCGACTATTTAGAAATTGACCTACGGTGCGAGGTGACTTCTATCTCTACTATTCGGTATTGACGTGCATTCATAATTTTATTTATTCATGCATTTATTTTACCCCTGAAGTCCAAAGGCATTACAGAGGGGAGCGGTAAAAATACATACATATATACACCAGTAGAACAAACACAGTGAGTAATAATAACAGTAAAGTAACACGGGCTTATATATTTAAATACCATTGGTCAGTGCTTCTCGGAAAACGTTTAATGTCGGTGATTCATGTGATTTCAGATGAAAGCTGGTTCCACTCGATCGCGGTGTGTGGAGAAAAGGATGCGGAGAATGTTTTTGTTTTTCAAAATGGAACACCGACTTTATCACGATGATATATGCGGTGGGACATATACTGTGATGGTGGAAGAAGGAGTGCGCCGTGAAGAGCTGGGTGATAATATACGCTATGGAACAAGTTCAGGCGAGCAATGTTTTGACGTGTGCTTAAAGTTGGATGAGAAAGGTTGGCTTTCATGGCTGATATGCTAGCAATGCGATTGTAGTTAGAGAGAATTAAACGAGAGAAGTTATTATGAACGAGTTTTAAGGCAGTAGTTATTTTGTTTGCATTGCACCCCACACAGAGGCAGCGTATTCTAACATTGGCCAAATGAGGGTTTTGTAAAAATATTATTTCAACAGAAGAGGAAACGGTGGAAAAGTTGCGGCGTAGATAGCTTAGCATGCAGTTAGCGTTGTTGATGATGTACTCTGTGTGCACAGTCCAATTTAGATTAGATGACATGTGTACGCCTAAGTATTTATATGAAGAGACAGATTCTTCTGAAAAACCATTAGGAAGATAAGAGGGGGGAAGAATGTAAGGATTCCGGGTGACACGCATAAATTTTGCATTTTTTACATTAGGTTGTATTCGCGATTTATTGCACCAGCTAGATATAGCAGATGGATCAGATTGGAGAGATAGTGTCATTAGTGGTTTGAACTTCACCAAAAATTAGGCAGTCGTAAGCGAAAAGAAAGGTGTTCGATGAAAGATTAGCGGGACGATCATCAGTGTAGATAAAAAAATAACAGAGGTACAAGGACGGAGTTCAGGGGCACACCGGAATTCACATTAGTAAAGAGTGAATTATGGCCATTAGCACTAACAGATTGTAAGTGGTCGGGAAAGAAACACCTAATCTATCCGGAAAGGTTAGGAGCGAGGTTAACAAAGCCGAATTTGTGAAGTAGCACTTGATGACAAACCTTGTCAAATGCTTTAGAAAAGTCCAAGAATATGCAGTCCACGCGTGATGATTCGTCAAGAATTTGGTGCAATTTGTAAGTGAATGATAGAAGCTGAGTTTCGCATCAGTATCTTTTGCGAAAACCATGTTGTGCAAGCGAGATAAATGAGTTATCTTCTAAATGACTTACTAAACATTTAAATATTACGTGTTCAAGCAATTTTCAACATGTACTGGTTAGTGAAATGGGTCTGTAATTAAGAGGTGAAGCTTTTCTGCCACATTTATCAAGTGGAATTAGGTTCCCAATCTTCCAATCAATTGGAAGGCTGGATGTGTCAAGAGATTGCTGAAAGATCTTGGTTAGTATGATGAAACTGTAGGCAAAAGTACTCTTCGAAAATTTGGTGCAAACAGACTCGTAACCTTTTGGAGAAGAAGAAGTGAATGGAAGAAACCCGTAGCTTCATTTCTCTCTCTTAATTCAGTTATTATATTGAGTTCAGGCTCCTTTTACAGTGTGTGCGGTGGATTGACTGTCTCCAGAGTGGCAGCTAAACATCGGTGAGTCAGAGTTTCACTACGCATCGCGATCAGAATTGCCCCTTAGCGGGCCCGTGCCTCATACCTGGCAGAGCCCGGGTATGGGGGACAACGAGATGCCGCTAGCGCCAAGCCGAGCACCACTTATCCATCCCGCTCGACTTCAAGTTGCTGCAGGCTCAGCAACAATATCGACGTCCCATACAGAGAACAGCGAGGCCTCGCAGTGCAAGAAGAGGCGTACAGAGGAGGAAGAAGAGGTTGACAACGATGACGCTACATCGACGTATTCCCTCAATGACATGACACAGATGGATACAGAAGCACCCAAGGAAGACGAGGGAGCTTACACGGTGGTCACCCATCACAAGAACCGAGCTACGGGGATACCGGTGGTGTTCAGACCAATCGCTGCCGAGGACTCCTTCTGGAAGGTGAATCCCAATCGCATAGCATCTGAGATAATCTCTGCTATAAATGAGAAAGTGACATCATCAAGAATCAACAGACACGGAAGTTTTTGTGTTGGAGTACGGTCTTTGTACTCGGCAAACAAGTTGCTGCTGATCAAGAGTCTGGCTGGATTGCCTGTACATGTGATGATACCTTAGTCTTACATGAAGACCCTAGCAAAGATAAGAGATGTTCCACTCGAATACAGTGATTGTGACCTACTGGAATATCTTAAAGGTGCTGGAGTAATCTCAGTCACACGACAAAAGAGATGGGTAAGAAATGAAGGGGGCAGTGCCACAATACAGCCCATACGTAATGTAATACTCCAGTTCAGACATGACATGCCATTGCCAAAAAGAGTTGCTCTCGGCTTTACGGTTCACACTGTCGAGGAATACATTGAGCCGGCGGTAAGGTGTTACAACTGCCAGAGATATGGGCATAAGGCTAAGACTTGCAGGGGAACCAAGAGATGCAAGGTATGTGCGGGTGCACAAGATTACAAAGAATGCATCTCGAAGCGTCACCCTAAGTGTGCCAACTGTGCTGGACCACATCCGGCGTCGTTCTCAGGCTGCTCTCGAAACCGTTTGGCATCAGCGGCACAAAGAGAGAGAATTGTAAAAGGGTACCATAAGATACAAAGAGGTCAAGCACCTAATGCCGATATAGTCGAAGATGTCCCTGCGGCGCAAAGAAATGCAAAACAAGGGCGCTACGACTCTTACTCGGAAGTATTGAAGCGCTCAGCACCAAAACATCGCGTTGGCAAAGAAGTCCGGGCCCAGAAACATGCTGAAGTGGAACTTTCTGCCGGGCCAGACACAGCCAAGAAGCCACTGACTACCAAAGGGAAGGGTCACAGCAGCTTGCTGAGGAAAAATTCTTCAAGAAATGCGATCTCAGCGGAGACAGCCGGAAACGAGCAAGTCATTTTGCCAATAATCTTTGCGGCTCTCAAGGCGATTCTACGATCCCTGCCACAAGCAGGTTCTTTAGCAGAAGTGATTTTGCTGCTAGATGTTGAGCATCTTCTCTTGTTGTAATCATTGCTACCGGACTATCTAACTGGTACAAAAGAAGTGCAATATTCCAGTGGAACTGCAACGGTTTGCAGAATAAGAGTGGAGATTTTCGGAAATTCATCGCTCAGCATGGGTTTCCGATTTCGTGTATTTCCGAAACAAGAGTATCCACTAACTTTCGTTTGTCCAATTATGTGGTGTACCAAGCAGAACGCCCTGCTGCAAAAAGCAAAGTGGTGTTGTGTGTGAGACGCGATATTCCGTCGACACTTGTGGCTACATCAAAAACAGATGCGCCGGAATTCGTTAGATGCGAGGTGAAGCTTGGTAACGTTACTGTAACTGTAGTTAGTGTTTACGTGCACCCTCAAGCAAACGTTTCATACGCAGAGTTGGCTGCAGTGTGTATATCTGACGATGATCCCATAATTATATGTGGTGATTTTAACGCGCACCATGAATTGTGGGGTAGGGAGCGTTGTAGTTTAAGGGGATCTGCTATAGTAAAAATATGCGAAGATTATGGTTACACTATAATAAATGGTGGTTCTCCGACGCTTCTACGAGGGCATAACTACTGCAGCGTACTATACATTACTGTGTGCTCCTCTGAATTAGCGGCTAGAGCAGACTGGACTGCAGACGCTGACACAAGAGGCAGTGACCACTTTCCAGTATTCATATATCACCCAAAGTTGAAGAAAACGAAAAATAACCGCACAACAAGAATTACAAATTGGGCAATCTTTCGAGAACTACAGAGACAAATCTTGAACCTTGTTCTGACGCAGAAACTTATACATCGAAGATA
Source organism: Rhipicephalus microplus (assembly GCF_043290135.1). Classification (NCBI taxonomy): domain Eukaryota; kingdom Metazoa; phylum Arthropoda; class Arachnida; order Ixodida; family Ixodidae; genus Rhipicephalus; species Rhipicephalus microplus. Next base: position 134,492,836 of record NC_134705.1, read on the forward strand.
AAAAATTTACTAACAAAAGCAACTCGTGCAGTACCCGTTTCAGATGGGTATTCGGGTGTTGACGCTGAGTATGAGAGGCTTCGGGCAATACGACGCCGATCTGAAAGAAGATATCGCAGGTCGGGCAATTTAGAAGATTTCAAGGTTGCACAGAAAGTACATTCTGCAATGCGTAACCAAGTGCAGAAGCTTTCAACCAAAAGGTGGCAAGATTTATGTGCCTCACCATCTCCATTTACCTCGGCGCCTCAACTGTGGAACATGGTACGCACCCTCCGACAGCCAGTAGTCCACTCGAGACCACTACAGGCTCTAGCGCTGTCTCGAGGTGTTAGCGAACGTGAGGTTGCCGAAGAATTTTGCGATCTTATACTGAGAACTGGAGATACGACCCAAACTAGTGAATATAAATCCTCAGCAGAATCAGCTTCGGCGGTTGTAACAAAGTTCTCTGCGATCAGTTCATCAAATCTGGATGACAGCTTCACACCAGAGGAGCTCCAACATGTGCTGTCTTCAGTAAAACGAACAAGTTCACCAGGACCAGATGGAGTTACATACGCTGCTCTTGCTAACTTGTGCAAGAAAGGAAAATTACACCTGTTGGAAATCTATAATAAAAGTTGGCAACAAGAAAAAGTTCCGGAAAGTTGGAAGATATCAAAAGTAGTACCAATGCTAAAGCCAGGGAAGAGCCCTATGCAGTTCGACTCGTTTAGGCCGGTTAGTTTGACAAGTTGTTTTTCAAAGGTGATGGAAAAAATGATCAATGAACCACTTTCATGGTGGCAAGACATGAAAAAACTACTACCAGAAAGCATAGCCGGCTTCAGAAGAGGTAGATGCACAATGGACTGCATTCTGGATTTGGTCACAGATGTGGAAAACCAACGAACGCAAGGAAACATCACTGTCGCTGTATTCCTTGATGTCCACCGAGCATACGACACAGTGAGTCACGTTCACTTTCTGGAAGGCCTGGCATTACAGGGATTCAAGGGCAAGATACTGCGTTGGATCGCTGACTTCCTGAAGCACCGAAAAATTTTTGTACTTACGCAGGAGGGCCCAACGTCAGAACATGTCGTCAACCAAGGAGTGCCACAGGGCAGCGTGCTAAGCCCTACTCTCTTTAATGCAGTCATGGCGCAGCACCCGTATAATCTTCCACCTAACATCAGATGTTCAGTATATGCTGATGATATAAGTATACGGACGTCTGGTTCATCGTTTTTGGATGTACAACAAACTCTACAAGAAGGATTGGATTATGTAGGCCATTTTCTAAAAAAAAAGAGGTATGACACTGAGTCTGGCTAAAACAGCCATACTTCCGTTTACATTAAAAAGACCTGGAAATTTCCAGATTATTCTGCAAAATCATCCTATTCAAATGGTTAAAACTCATAAATTCTTGGGAGTAATTTTAGACCGGAGACTAACATGGTCGCCTCATGTACAGTCCCTGGAACAAAAAGTGAATCAGGCCATTCGAATCCTCCGGCATCTCTGCGGGGCCAAATGGGGTGGTACTACAGAGTCGTTATTAGCCCTACATGTTGCCTGGATACGCCCCATCGTAACTTACTCACTGCCTCTGCTGCACGAACTCCCATCCTCCACCGAAAGGAGACTTCACTTGTTATTGGCAAGGAGCTTGAGGGTATGTCTGGGTTTACCACGGTCAACTTCCAGTGCTTTAGTGTATGCGGACGCTCGAGAGCCACCTTTGGCATTACTCCGAACTAAAGAAACATCTCGAAATTTATTTAGAATTTTCACGCAACATGAAAGTCATTTTTAACTGGCGCACTAACGCAAAGAACGGCAACGAGACTACAGGATACTATATCATCATTTCAAGCAGTAGTACCAGAATTTAAACAATGGAAACCTTCAAAATCACCTTGGACGTTGCCACTTCTCAACGTGATCCGTGAAATAGACGGCATAAAGAAGAAAGCAGACATGGCACCTCTAGTAGCGGCACAGTTGGTACTTCATCAGCTTCATGTAATGCATAATGAAAAAACGAAGATATATACAGACGGATCATGCACAGAAGAAGCGTCAGCCTGTGCGGTCTTTATACCCGAAATTCAGAAAAAGAAGATGTACAAATTATCGCACAAATCTTCATCGACGACAACAGAATTGGTGGCTATCTTTGAAGCAGTTCAGCTTTTCTGCGAGAATCCCGAGCCACGAAAATGGGTGATATGCACTGATAGCAAACCTGCTCTTCAGCTAATCAGAAATGTGAGATCACCTTAAAAAATGGTGAAATAGCACAATGTATCGCAGAAACTGTGGAATATGCCTCATCGCAGGGTCACAACATCGTATTCCAATGAATACCCAGCCACATTGGAATAAAGGGAAATGAAGATGCTGATAGTCTCGCGAAGAAAGCATTGAAGGAAGGACAAGATTGCACAATCCCTATGTCTGGGGCGGATATTCGACATTTTATATCGCAAGGAGCTAACCATTGTTCGATGGAGAAGTGGTTTGTGAGCCCTAAATCAAAGGAAACGATACTTTATGAAGTCGATCCACACAGAAAATTTTCCATGGCGACAGACCTCCCACGACACCTAGAGACATTGGTCCACCGACTTAGATTGGAAGTAGCATACACAAACAGCTTCCTGCACAAGATACATCGATCCAACTCACCGGAATGTCATTGTGGTCATGCAGAAGAAAATGTTCGCCATATTCTTTTGGAGTGCGTTAAATACGCGAATGAAAGAGAAAAATTAAAGAACAAATTAGCAAGTTTGGACAGACGGCCCCTCACAATAAAGAAACTACTTGGACCATGGCCTGAGATGCATCTCCAGAAAAAAGCAATAATCTTCCTGACAGACTTTTTAGTGGAGACCGGACTGGACAAGCGCCTATGACTGACAGCCAGAGATGGGTATTATGTAAAATGTGGGCATGTATATACTGACACTAGAGTAGTAAGGTGTGCGTGTAAGTAGTTTATGACTGTGTGAACTGCGTGAAGAAAACTGTGTATTGGCATGTTATTTGAACTGGTTTCAGTGACCTATTAGGTGTTTTTTTTTCTTTTTTTCCTTTCCGTATTGTTAATTTTTGGGTACCGTTCTGTATTATTATTTTATTTTTCGCTGCAGAACATTGTGATATGGAGTAGCCGAGGTAATAGGCACCTCAACCTCTCCACAGCAAAACAGTTAAAACAGAACAGAACAGAACAGACTCGTAACCAAGAGATGAACGTTTGTGTAGTTAATCAATTGTTTTAATGATGCATGATACGTCAACAAAGATGGGATGCCTAAGCGGGAAATTAACATGACACAAATCGGGTGAGTGCACAGTTCATGTAGGACAAACATTTTTAACAAAAGCAGCATTTATTATGGAAGCACATTGGTTGTTAGGTACTCGATCGCCGTTGTCACAAGTCCCGTTAATTAGGGAGGCGATCGCCGGGCTAATTCCAAGGGCCGAAGTATCGGCCCCCCGAACCGCACCACGAAAGCGTGGACAATTTAGAAGTGGTCCTTTTTGCCGCGCCAGCGGACGCCAGCTGTGGCCCAAAGAACAAGTCAGAGCCGAGAGTTGATAAACCAAACACAACTAACTATATTCTCAATAACGGCAGATCGAAAACCATACACAAGAATGCACACTCCACAATAGATGAGGACAATATGTCACCAATCAAACAACGTACTACCCAGTACAATCAGCCACACTCGAAACAACGGACACAGACAACAATACGCACTACAATGCAGTCGCATGCATTGAACAACCAAGACACTTAAAGACTAAAGAGATAGAAAACCTATTCAGTCCAAAGTTCTTGGAACAAACGTCTGGATGATACTCTTCCGAGAATCACTCACTCAAAGTCCAGCGTTGTTGTCGTTCCGCTGCCCCTGAAGTTTCTCTTCCAGGAAACCTCGCCGAAGTTTCTCTTCCAGGAAACCTCGCGTCTTCAAATGGCCACTCTCCAAGCTTCAAGCTTCTTCGCCGGAAACACGTCGGCCTCACACACGCAGCTGTTGCCACGCGTCTCCGTTCGATAGCGGTAAACACACGCTCTTGCCTGTAGCTCGAGCCTTCACCCCTCAGGTGGAAATCCTCTTCTTCTTCTCCTGCTTTGTCTCTGTGGACAAAACCTTCGCCGACTACACGGCGGAATCCCTACGCGCTCTGGCGCTAACTTCCGTCTTCTCCTCCTGCTTTGTCTTTACGGACAAAACCTTCGCCGACTACACGGCGGGATAACCAACGCGCTCTGGCGCTAACTTCCGTCTTCTCCTGCTCTCTCGTCTCGGCCGCTTGATTAAATATCTTCCGCGCGAGATTCCAGACGGTTCTCGTCATTTCGTCGGCGCGATACGCAGCGAAGGCTGGGGAGAGGGCGAGACGGTTCGAATGTCCTCCGCGTCGGATGACTCAACTCGGCATGACCACGCCCCTTCGTTCTAGAAATTTCGAGGGCTTGCTCGGCCATCGATGTGGGGTGAGAAGGTTTGTCGGCGAAGCCACGCTTCTGAGGGGAGAGCGCGCGCACGGGGAGCCTTGGATGTTTGTTTTCTTTTTTTTGACCTCGCGGCGTCTCTCTCGCGCGTTATCGCAAGAATTTGGCGGCGCGCCCATTTTTAGCGCTCGTTCTGTGACACTGCCCCCCACTTTAAGAATATTATCTCATAATATTCAAAACCACACAAACGAGCGCGAACAGTCACCACACACTCTGAAAGACTGTAACACAAACCGTCGCTCATGACACTTCACATACACAATAGATCGCTCAATACAATCGTCTATTGTAGTTCAATTCCACAACACATGAAATATAGCCACAGGTGCATGACTACAACACTTCATCACACATTCCAAACAATGCAAACGTACCAAGTTCTGTCTTTACAACAATTACACAACACTATACGTCAGATCATCGCAAAGAACATTTTGACTCGCTCGACATACACTTGTGACACAGGATAACAAGACAATTAACACAACTTATGTCACTCAGCCCTGCCAAACACATTCCGGTTCCACCTCAGCACCTATCCTGTGTATTTCGAGCTGCACTTGCGTCCTTTCTTGGGGTGCTCGCTTGATCTCTTCTTGTGTTTCCACGTTCTTTTTCGGCGAGCCCTTTTAAACGACGATATCTGAGGCGGCGTCTCAGCCATCGTTGTCGCTTCCGACACCGTTAACGGGTCATAACGTTCAACGGGTCCTGTCTGTTTATTTACCAGGTTGTTCATGTCACGGCATTGGGCTTGGCTGGCCAACTCCGTCACCATTACACTGTCGGTCGGTTGGGGTCGCGCCGACGTACGTCCAGCTGCCCAGCACGTGAACTCATTCACCACGATCGTCTTCTCATTCGCTGTCTCTTGCGCCGCGGCTTCACCTTGGGCTCTAGTGAGATCCGTCACGGGATGCTCCTTCACTGTATCTTGCGGTCGCTGGGTTGACCAGGGCTCTATCTTAGGGTCTTCTCCCAAACATTCCGGATCATTCGGTCCTCGCGCCCCGTCGACGTTTCCGATGACAAGGTCGTAAAGGGGGGTCGTCATGCATAAAGCGGTAACCTTCCCGCTGAAGTACGGGGTTTCAACCTCAATTTCTGCTTAGGGAAGCATCCGAACTGCACGGTCAATTAGGCAAACCGGTTTCGTTTTGCCTGTTAACTCACTTTCCCGTACCAAATTTCTCCGCACGATTACCGTGGAGCTACCGCTGTCTCTTAACACCATAACCTTTTTGCCCGCAACTTTTCCAGGCAGAGTTGGCATTCCTTTCGTAACACCGGTTGGCTGTTTTGCCGTTACAGCACCCACAATAGGAATTTTCTCCCCATTTTCAACTCTACGAATCCATCTGTGATGGCATTATTATCGAATTTTGGTGCCGCTTGCACACAGGATACCTGGTGAGTTTGACTCGCTCCGTTTCGACATGCGTCTGCTTTGTGGCCAGTCGGACCACACTTAAAACATTTTACTGCCGTAGGGCTCGTAAAGATCGTTCGACAGTTTATCGGGCGATGACCCACTCGGTTGCACAGAAAACATCGTGGAATGGCCTCTGGTGCACGCTTCTTTTCTTCGGGAGCCAATTTCTTCGAATCATCGGGACAATCCTTCTTGACCTTGGCCAAATTAGTTCCACCTTGCGCTTCCGAGAATTGATCAGCCAATTCGAGCATGTCTTCAAGTGACTTAGCTCTCCTCTCTTTCAAGTACAGCGACAGGCTTGGGTGGCAACTAGTAAGAAATTGTTCTCTAATTAGGAGCTCTCTAAGCTTATCGGACTCCTGCGCTGTCCCTGAAAGTTTTATTCATCTGTAGAAATAGTGGCAAAGTCGGCCAGCATACTGCGTAGCCGTCTCACCATAAGCTGGTTTTCCTGTCCGAAATCTGTCCCGGAATCCTTCCACAGTAAATCTAAATCGCTTCAGCAAAGCAGCTTTCACCTTTGCATAGTTGGCTGCATCGGTCGGCGTCAGCCTGCCGTACACAGTGAGCGCTTCACCACTCAAGCAAGTACTCAAAGCAGTTGCCCATTGATGTTCCGGCCAATTCTGGCTCCTTGCAATCGTCTCAAATGTATGAAGGTACGCGTCAAGGTCGTCCTTCCTCTCATCAAACGCTACGAGCGGCTTGCTTGGGTTCAAGCGGAAGCCGTGGTCCTCCCATTGGCTGCTTTCAACTCTAGCTTGGACCGGAGCTTCATTTCGCTGTTGCAAACGGAGCCGCTCGAGTTCTATCTCGTGCTGTCGCTGCCGTTCTCTTTCCTCTCTTTCTTCTTTCGCCCTCTCAGCTGCCAGTCTTTCTCTCTCCAGCTCCAACTTCAATTGCTGCTCTCTTTCTGCCCTTTCGGCTGCCATATTTTCTCTCTCCAACTCCAACTTCAATTGTTGCTCTCTTTCTTCCTTCGCCCTTTCAGCGGCCAGCCTTTCTCTCTCCAACTCAGCTGCTTTTTCTTCCTTGGCCCTCTCAGCTGCCAACCTCTCTCTCTCCAACTCAGCTTCTTTTTCCGCTTTGGCTCTTTCGACCGCCAGCCCTTCTTTTTCCAGCTCAGCTGCCTTTTCTTCTTTGGCCCTCTCTTTTTCTTCTTTTTCCTTCTGGGTGACCCACTTCCGTAGCTCGGCGCCAGAAAGACCCATCTTCTCACCAAGAGCGACTAACTTTTCGAGATCCATTGTGTCTCGCAAATAAAACCTTGCCGCGTGCAAAAAGTATCTGCCTAAATCAGTCTATCGGAACACTCCCCTGCACTCGTTAACGAGAACACTGAACAACACACGAAATCGTTTCGATAGCACTATCAACAACACGAGGCTCTTTCTCACTACTTTGGGCACACTGTGCACAAAAAGGTCCTGTCGCGGACGCCAGATTATTTGTCACAAGTCCCGTTATTACGGAGGCGATCGCCGGGCTAATTCCAAGGGCCGAAGTATCGGCCCCCCGAACCGCACCACGAAAGCGTGGACAATTTAGAAGTGGTCCTTTTGGCGCGCCAGCGGACGCCAGCTGTGGCCCAAAGAACAAGTCAGAGCCGAGAGTTGATAAACCACACACAACTATATTCTCAATAATGGCAGATCGAAAACCATACACAAGAATGCACACTCCACAATAGATGAGGACAATATGTCACCAATCAAACAACGTACTACACAGTACAATCAGCCACAGTCGAAACAACAGACACAGACAACAATACCCACTACAATGCAGTCGCATGCATTGAACAACCAAGACACTTAAAGACTAAAGAGATAGAAAACCTATTTAGTCCAAAGTTCTTGGAACAAAAGTCTGGATGATACTCTTCCGAGAATCACTCACTCAAAGTCCAGCGTTGTTGTCCTCGCCGAAGTTTCTCTTCCAGGAATCCTCGCGTCTTCAAATGGCCACTCTCCAAGCTTCAAGCTTCTTCGCCGGAAACACGTCGGCCTCACACACGCAGCTGTTGCCACGCATCTTCGCTCGATAGCGGTAAACACACGCTCTTGCCTGTAGCTCGAGCCTTCACCCCTCAGGTGGAAATCCTCTTCTTCTTCTCCTGCTTTGTCTCTGCGGACAAAACCTTCGCCGACTACACGGCGGAATCCCTACGCGCTCTGGCGCTAACTTCCGTCTTCTCCTCCTGCTTTGTCTTTACGGACAAAACCTTCGCCGACTACACGGCGGGATAACCAACGCGCTCTGGCGCTAACTTCCGTCTTCTCCTGCTCTCTCGTCTCGGCCGCTCGATTAAATACTTTTCGCGCGAGATTCCAGAAGGTTCTCGTCATTTCGTCGGCGCGATACGCAGCGAAGGCTGGGGAGAGGGCGAGACGGTTCGAATGCCCTCAGCGTCGTATGACTCAACTCGGCATGACCACGCCTCCTTCGTTCTAGAAATTTCGAGGGCTTGCTCGGCCGCCGATGTGGGGTGAGGAGGTTTGTCGGCGAAGCCACGCTTCCGAGGGGAGAGAGCGCGCACGGGGGGGGGGGGGAGCCTTGGGTGTTTCTTTTCTTTTTTTTGACCTCGCGGCGTCTCTCCCGCGCGTTATCGCAAGAATTTGGCGGCGCGCCCATTTTTAGCGCTTGTTCTGTGACAGCCGTTATGGTCCTAAAGCGCAATAAAAGAATCCGTTACTGGATTTATGAGGCGCCAGAACTTTTTAACATTGTCCTGTTGCAGAGATGAAAAAGTAGATGACATGATGTTACTTTTAGCGGATTTCAGCACTTCCAAGTAAGTCTCCGAGGCAGACTGATAGGCGTGCCATCTGAAGTCGGTTTGTGACGCTTCAGCCAAACGATAAGAACGCTTCTTTCTGTTAGATAAACGTTTAGGATTAGGAGTATACCAAGGCGCACTTGAGTTAGTTGTGAAGCTCCGCTTTCAAATATATTCATCTGTTATATCACGCACTTTGTTTCTGGAATAATTGCAGTTCCCTTCGACTGACCGGTAGTCGAAATTTTGTATGAAGTGGTCAAGAAACGTATTCAAGAAACGCTATTTACAGTGAACGCTAGTCAAGAAACGCTAGTCAAAAAACGCTATTCACAGTGAACTCGCCGTAGCGAGTTCACTCTGAATAGCCTGAAAGTTAGCTTTTTTGTTATTTAATATCGTTTTTGTTGCCTTTTTAATTTTTAAATGCGGAACTTCTAAGTGAAAATAACTTAAACGTGATCACTGGTTCCTGGCAAGTGAACAATATCAGACACAAAATCTAGATTAGTTGCAAATAATAAATCGAGGGTGCTTGAAAGTTTTGTAGACACTCTGGTTGCATTTGTTATTTGTTGGTGAGTGAAAATAAAGAACATAAGTTCAAAAACTCATCAGCTTGTCCAGAGGGCGGTGATACACAAGGTGATTGTGAGTGCTACGAAATATTCGGAAAATTGAAGTCCTTCATCAAGAAGATCGGCGAAGATGAGAAGCGAGTGGTAATGAGGTTAATAGCAGTGTGTAGTTGGTCCATGAATGATGACGGGTAATACGGGGGGTGATAGCAGACTCCTAGGACTAATTTATGATGACCAAGCGTAAGGCGTGCAGACGTTATTTCTAGGTCACTGTGAATAGGAATGCCATAATATGGAATATGAATTCGGATTGCAAGTAAGACGCCATCACCGCATTTTGCTATGCGGTCACATCGATAGAGTAATGGTGCGCGTCATGAAGGATCTCAGAACCGTGAGCATGTGCCGAGAGCCACGTTTCTGTGAGAGCAATGATGTGTGCAGGTATCTATGGCAGAAGACAGAGAAGCATGTTTATTCAGGACACTTAGTGTACAGCCCTGACACATGTCGTAAATTTGAATGGCCACCACCCTTCGCGTGCTCCTAAGGTGAGGCACTGAGTGAGGCGTCATTGCTATGAATACCGATGTTCCTCCGCGATACATCGCGGACGTCATTGATAGAAGCGTCGTACATGAAATATTTATCATTCAATAATAGCTTGTTGTTTCAAAGCGTAAATTCCAGTGTTCCGGGTTGACTGCTTCCCAAATCAAACAGCTTCTTTCGAGAAACACGAGTACCAGGTGAAAAGTCTTCGCTAAAAGTAATATTCCTGGACCGCAGCTGACCGCGCAAGAAAAAAAACCTGTTCTCTAAATTTGAAGCTGTTGAACTTGGGCACAATCGGCCGGCATTTGTTTACTGAAAATGCACCTAAACAATGCGCGCGTTCAATTGAATCAGCTGTGAACGAGTCCGCTACATTTAATACGATTGATAACACTTTCGATTGTGTTTCTTTCAAGTCTCTTTATATATACTGATACCACGAAATATGAGGTTATTGCTCCGATACCGGTCGTCCATTTTATCCAGACGAAGTTGTATCAAGTGATTTCGAGCAGCCTGTTTTTATAACATTTCCTTCGCATAAGATAAGTATTCACTAAACTAGTCTATAGCAGTGCACTTGTCTTCAAGTTCGTTTGGTCTTTTGTTTATTTCACAAATTTTAGTTTCAATTATTTCTTGCCCATTGTTGGTAGTTTCAATGTCAGTAGCTAATTTTGTATGACTTTATAACCTTTGTAGTGTGCGAGAAAGCTCGTCCTTGAGCAACTGAAACATGATTTTCATTTGATCAGCTCGATCATCAGGGAGGGATTCAATATTCCATGCTGCTGGTGAGCGCTTTGGAGGCCTCGGATTTTGCTCAACATCCCCCGACCGTATTAGCAACATAGCCATACAGATACATTCGCGAACAGTGTGAGAGAAAACTCGCGAGCAGGGGAACAGTGATAAAAAAATGGATTGTCGCTTTTTTAAGCGTCACATGAACAGGGCGTACACACCTGCACGACGAAAAACAGAAGCCATTTAGTCATGATGCTGTCACTGGTACAGCGCCCACAAATCGGCAAAATGGGGCGCCACAATTTCAAGTCTGGTGCAAGATATGACACGTCCGTTGATGTGGCCGATCACCTGCAGGCGAGTTGATCCATGAGAACCGAGTCTAGGTAAGGCTGGAAGCAGGTGTTGGCGTATTTGAGTTGACCGGTGGTGTAGACGAATTGGCCGTTGCGGTAAACCAGCAGGTTGAGCCATCGGGTGCAGCAGGCAACAGCAGAGCGATTAACGCAAGCAGAATTTGCACGACTAAAGAGCGAAGCCGTTTGGTCGTGCTGCTATATATCACTCGTGCCTCGCCCACTAGTCTAGTCGGTGAAATGGACGCTACACCTTCTAGTCCGGTGCTAGGTGAGATGTGTCCATCAAAGTCTGTCGTAAATTCGAATGACCGCACCCCCCCTCGCGTGTCCCTAAGGTGAGGCACAGAGTGAGGGTCATTGCCACGATGTTGGGACGCGGTATATCATTAACCAGTGAGATTTCTTTTAAATAAACATACTGTCCACCGCTGTGAATCAGCCGTCTGCGTAGCTTCTTTAGATGAGTCACGATCGAGCGGCAAGCAGTTTGGTATGATCGCCTATATTAAAAATTACAAACAACAATGGTGTTTACTGAGATGAAAATTTGATGTGCATATTAGTTGATAAATCGGATCTTCAAGCTTGTCATCGCCTAATACTGATTAGACTAACCCCTCCTTAAAATTATTCGTGGAGCAGAGTATTTAATTTAAGATTAAAAAAATACTGTGGGTCATTACACTCCAACTGTCCCAACCTTGGCGCTTGATCATCTTTTAGTTACTTAAAAAAATAGAATTATCAACTTCATGGCAAAAGTGTTCCCCGAAAACAACTTTTGCAAAAAACGTACCGTAAGCCTCACGTGAATTCTTCAGAGAGCTCAAAACCACGGCTCGTAAAAGACGTGATCAAAAGATACGTTCTTTCCAAACTGGGTTGGGACTAATTCTCTTTTAGAAATATAGTAGGTCATCTACTCAAAAGCTAGTTTTACGAACTTTTGCGCTTTCGTGTGTATTTCATGCGGCCTCGATTATGGAAAATATTTTCGATGTTTTTTTTTTACAGAAAGTCGACGTTCAGCGAAAAGTGATAGTTGGTATTAAAATATTGCCAGGATATTTTACTGTAGACCAGAATAATTTCAGGCGTATATACTACGAATTAAAGTGTACATGTGGTGACAAGTTTGCAAAAAATGTTCATTTTACACATGCCTGGTCGTAAATTCAACACTGAGGCGGCCCTGGTAAGAATATGCTCAATAACAGATTTGCTAACAAACTTTATCGCCTATTGACTCAGAAAGTTTTATCAAAATAATTTTTGCGTCAAGGAAGAGAAACATTCTTGAATATCTGTTACCACTCTCTGTGAGATAATAACGCATCCTAGCACGTCGTAACAATGCGTCCTAGCGGTAAGTACAAGCTTCAGCGACCTGGCGATCAACTAGACAACATATTCTAATTTGCCCATGCTTATTTAAAATATTTACTGGCTTATATTACCCTCAGTGAACGAGGAACGCAAAATCTACTAGGCTGCATTTAAGTATATATATATATATATATTTATTTATATATATATATATATATATATATATATATATATATATATATATATATATATTTATATAGTGGGAGTAATTATTCAATGAGCCAGTTAGTCTTCGTGAAGGTATGGGATATGGCACAACGGGAGCGTTCTCAACAAGGATAAATATATTTATTTCCCAACAGTTTCGGGAGGGGTCCTCCCTTCATCAGGGGATGAGTTATACTGACATGAACTTCCAAACTTCGTCGCTGCCGCGTCCCTCTCGCCTTGAAAGATGTTTGCGAGAGTGAGAGGGAACTAAAAAAAAGAAAAAACAAAAAAGGGGGGGAGAAAAAAGACGAAAAAGAAAAAGAAAGAAAAGAAAGTAAAAAAGATGAAGAACCACTGTCAACACTGAGAACGAAAGCAACTGTCCGTGTACGTCCACATACGGTTCTTATCACGTGCTGTTCGCTTCTCGACCTTTGTCGGGCCAGCCAAGATTGTCGCCGCGGTGGCGGGAGGGGTCCGTGACGGCATGCGTAAAGAAAGGGTTTCCCCTTAATGGGTCGAACGGCGTGCGGCGTGCGTAAACGAAGGGTTTCCCGTTAATGGGTCGGTCGGCTCTTTACCTTTAATCTTCGTCCGTTTCCCTTCAATGGTCACCAAGTGATAGGCGAACGTAAACAGTTTGTATGTGCATGTGAAAAAAAAACAAGAAAGGACAGTGTACACGTACGAGTCAGTCAGAAAAAAGCATGGTCTCCAGCTATCAATCTTTGCCACCAATTTTCTTCTGGCTTACTTCTCGGGGGCAGTTGAGTTTTCCGGGGTCCTCGTTGATGCTGGCTACTAATGTTCGAAATTTAAAAATAAAATATGCCTCACGCTGCTCGCGCTTGCGTCTGTTTGAGAAACCGGACTGCAAAAGAGTTACGCTGATATTTTCAAAACTGTGGTTTGGCAGGTGCAGATGTCTAGATAAAGGTAGCTTCAGCAGTGAAGTGGCGTGGTAGCGGTGATTATTGAACCTCAGCCGAAATGGCGTGTCTGTTTGGCCGATATATTCTTGTCCGCAGATGTTGCAATGTAGCATGTATATTACGTTACTGGAGTCACAATTAAGGCTTTCAGTTATGCATAATTTGAAATCCGAGAAGTTCGCATTGGATTCACGTGTTGTGACCATCTGTGGGCATGCCTTGCATCGAGCTTTTCCGCAGGGATGGCACCCTGATTGAAATTTGGGGGTGTTTGTTTTCGCTCTGACAAGAATGTCCTTCAGATTTTTATCCCGGTGGTACACCACATGAGGTGGCTTCGCGAAATTAGAAGTTAGTCGTTTGCTTTGTCTGATTATGTTGAAATGGCGAGAAAGTATGTTGTTGATTCGTGGCGCTGATGAGGAGTAAGTTAGTACAAGGTTCGTTTGGGAAGTCGTTTTAGATGCTCTCTTTGGTCCCTAATTATATCATTCCTGTTCACGTTGCGAGCACGTAGTATGGCATCGTCAATAATGTCTTCCGGATAATTTTGTTTCAATAAGGAATGCTTTAGGTGTTCCGCGTGTTTGTCCGATTCCCGCATATCGGTGCACATTCTTCGGTACCGGTAGACCTGAGAATATGGAATACCCGTTTTGCAATGCTTTGGGTGGCTGCTGTTGAAATGTAGGTACATTTGACGGTCTGTAGGCTTTTTGTAAAGGTTTGTTAACAGGCGGTCATTTTCGACCGTGACAGTGACGTCCAAAAAGTTAATGCTAGTCTTTGGAAATTTCGTGCGTGAACTTTATTGACGGGTGGCACTTGTTAAAATTCTCTATGAAGCGGAAAAGACTTCCCTCATCATGGTTCCATATCATAAAAATATTGTCTAAGTATCTTCTGTAGTAGAAAGGTTTCAAGGTGCGTCCCTCAATGAATGGGATATCAAGTGAAGCCATAAAGGTGCTCGTGAAGTTTGGGGTCATTTTCTTGCCCATTGCAGTGCCACTGACCTGAAGGAAATGCTTGCCATTGAACTCAAAATGGTTATAGTTTAGTACAAGTTCAAGAAGTGTAAACAGTACCTCGCCACTTACACTAGTTGATGAGTCAGATTTTACATATTCAGAAACCATAGCCGCTATTCCGTCATATATATATATATATATATATATATATATATATATATATATATATATATATATATATATATATATATGTGTGTGTGTGTGTGTGTGTGTGTGTGTGTGTGTGTGTGTGTGTGTGTGTGTGTGTGTGTGTGTGTGTGTGTGTGTGTGTGTGTGTGTGTGTGTGTGTGTGTGTGTGTGTGTGTGTGTGTGTGTGTGACGTAGGAAGGCAGTGACTAATGGTAGAGTATGAGGAAGAAGTCAGAATAGAATAAACATGGCGTATGAGCCAGGCCACGTCTCCCGTTCGTCATACCTTCACACGAGTCGACAGGATGAAGGCCTGCCAGCTCCTTCATCAGTCGCTCATCATCTACGCAGTTCTCTGCATGACACCCTGAGCATACATGGACTACCGTACAAGCGCCTAGCATCACGCATCGACCAGCATCATGTCAGAAGCATCTACTGACCTTCCCATCCCCAAGTACACTGGAGCAGCCGACGATGGACCCGTACAAGACTGGTTCGACCTGTTCGAGCTCCACGCTACCGCTGTATGTTGGTTGGAACGGGAGATGGCTACGAACTTCAGCGACTACGTCACAGGTGAGGCATTTAAATTTTACCTTACCCATATATTCGGGAACGACGAGTCTTGGCAAAACATAAAAAAAGAAATGATCATCTGGTTTCAAGACTATAATGAAGATTGCATCTCACTAATAATTAATGATGGGATTACCGACAGCGTCTCTTTATTCAACGACGATGACCACCCGCAATTTCCTCCGAGCCATCACCAAACCAGTAAAATACGACGACGAATGAAAACTTCAACGGAAGCACACTCACAATTTCAACAACTTAAAAAAATGAGGACTTTGATCCAATGGCCATTTCAAGAAGTAGGACGTTTCCGGATGAAGGAACATCGCCACAGACGCTCTCTGCGACTGCGGTTACACAGACGACAACACCACGGAAAACGCCCAGAAAGACGCGGAAGCACTTCTTGCACGCCGCCAGCACACAGGCATCACCGCCACCATCTCTCGAAAAGCACGCATTCTAGATACAATGCATCTGTCGCAGCCACGACTCAGAATCCAACGCATGAGACGTCCAACCTTCCAGCGCTACAAGAACTCCAAACCTTGTTCGTTTTTCGCTACTATCCAGGCTGTGTCATCATCGTTTACCACGCCGATTGCATGGTTATGCTCTCCAGAACGCAACAGCCAACCTCGCCCACCTGAGGTCTCCTAGATGTCACTGGACTGCCTTTCCTGTGAACGTTTTTGTGCAAGTGCATGGAACTGCCGTGTTACAAGGAACTACTCCATTTTGTGATATTTTTTTCCTATGATGAGACACCACTTGCTCATGTTTCATAGTTTGTAGCTCAGGCATTCTTCCGAGGGTAGGGGGAATCCTGTGACGAGGAAGGCAGTGACTGGTTGCAGAGGATGAGGAAGAAGTCCGAATGGAATAAACATGGCGTATGAGCCAGGCCACGTCTCCCATTCATCATAGCAATATATATATATATATATATATATATATATATATATATATATATATATATATATATATATATATATATATATATATATATATATATATATATATGCTTGCAACTAGCCGCTACTTGTGCACTAAAATTCAGAAGTAGGAAGAAGAGGATTACGATTAAGAAAGGCTCTATTGAAATAAAAACATGTCTGGCAACGCGTTCTTTAAAACAACATAATCATATATAATTGACCATGTTGCGGAAGTGACCATGTCTGGGTGCATAACTGCAACTTAGATGCCGGGCAACAGATCGTTGTTTTTTACTTCAATTGATCCTTTAATTCATCGTGTTCTTATTACTTCTAAATGTTAGACTATATAATTAGCGGTGTGTTGCAAACATAGGTTTGCAACACACTGCTAATTATATACTCTAAGATTTAGAAGTAATAACGTTGCTGCGTTATACTTCACGTTGCTGCGTACATACTACGCAGGTTGCCAGCAGGCAGCGGCATATGATTAAATGCAGTCTATTCGGTCTTGCGTTCATCGTTTACTCAACGTAATACTATACCCGGGGACAACTTTCTGTGGCAATGTAGGGAAGGCTACGTGGGTGGAGCTATACTGCTCCTGTACTCCTCCGCGAAGTTAGTCCGGTTAGGCTCGCGTTTCGAATGACGGCCACGTTCATGTTGTGCCAGTGCACACAATTTGATACGCCTGCTTACACAGCCATTTGTGAGAGAAATCTGACGCAATCTTCTTGGGCGAGTCGTCAGAATAGCTGGAGGGTGGCACGCGCTCAGTGAGAGACGAAGACGCCATTTTGACTGTGAGGTGCACGAAGAACGTGCGACGTTTTCAGACGTGCAAAAATGGCAAAATGACTCTTCAGGAAGCAGCCGGAAATATGGGTATGTCCTCCGCGCGGGCATCGTCTTTTTATAAACAGCACCTAGTAGAAAATAATGTTTTTTTTATTACTTTCACGCGGAAAACACGAACTCATTCATGGCACTGTGTTCTACAGCGGCAGCACATGCCCACTTTGGCTCACTATAGCCTTCCCTTCATTGCCACAGAGAGTTGTCCCCGAGTATATCTAGTAAATGATTTAAATAAGCACTGACAGATTAGATTACGTTGTCTAGATGATCCCCGCGTCCGTGCAGCTTGTACTTACATCTAGGACGCGTTATTACGAAGTATAAACACAGGCGAACACAGAGAGCGGTAACAGACATTCAAAAATGTTTTCCTAGATTAAAACGAAAATTAATTTGATAAGACTTTCTGAGTCAACATAGGCGATGAAGTTTCCCAGTAAGTCTTTTCCCAGTAAGGTATTATTATTATTATTATTATTGTTATTATTATTAATTTTATTATTAATATTATTATACTAAGCATAATTTGTGAGGAGCGCCTAAGTGTTGAATTTACGACCAGACATGTGCAAAAACTCACATTTTTGCGAATTTGCCGCCATCATTTTACTTTATTTCGCACCATATACGTCAGAAATTAATTTTAGTCTACAGTAAAGTATCCTCGCAATGTGCTAATGCCAACTATCGCATTGCGCTTAATGTTGTCTTTTTCTGGAAAAAAATCCAGTATAGACCATTATCGAGGATGCATAAAAACCCACGAAAGCACAAAAGTTCATTACACTTATTTTTGAGCAAAAACCCTACCATTGTTCTAAAGACAGCAATTGGTCTTAACCGAATTTAGAAAGAACGGATTTTTCTACAACGTCTTTACGAGCCATAGTTTCGAGCTTTCCGAAAAAATTCACGAGAAGCTTGCGATAGTGTATCTACAGAAACCTTATCAGCAAAAATTGTTTTGGGGAGAACTTTTTGCTTTAGGTAGATAGTTGTGCATTTTTTCAAGATTTTTGCGGATAATCGAGGGAAAAGAATAGCAGTTGGGGTGGAATGACCGTTGTATGATCAAACCTTTGAGTCAACGACGTTTCAAACGATTGCTGAGCTTTTACACTCGCCAAAATTGTCAGAAAGATATAAATTGATTTAAAAATGATTTTCGATACCATTAATTATTACCATATTGTGTTTTCCGTGTTTCTGTTTGTTTCTCGTTCTTCGGTAACTCTCAATCTTCTTTCTTTTGTGATCGAAACAGTTTTACTTGAAGTGGGCGCACTGGCCCAGTCACTGTTGTTTGTATATCTTCATGAAGTCTTGTTTATTTCGGTAATTTAATGCTTTTCGTCACCGACATTATCGAGAAAAGTGACAGGCATGAAGGGTTTCTATAGGTCAGCCGGGCGCGTTCTTGCCAAGAAACAGGGCACTATCGGAAGGCTTCACACCACGTCCACTACGCAACGCCTCACACCCGTTCAATTTCTCCTATTGCCCGGCATATTGCTATAAGGATTACGCCACGCATCGTGACACGCACACCTCTACACACATCGTCCATACATTTCTCATCACTCCGCTTCTTCCACTCACCATATCTCCCACTCAATCACTGTCGCTATGTTACCGTCTCGCCACACCTTTTGACACTGTTCCCCTCGCGTGTTCCTTCTCACTCTGCTCTATAAAAGAGGTCCACGTCGATCAGCTCTTTCTATCGCCCGAAACTTTCTGTCCTTGTTTTGAGCAAGTGGCGTGTTTGCACGCTGCATGGCTAGGTGGAGTATGCTGGCAAAACCCGTCGGCACCATCCAGACCCCATCGAAGCCCGCGTCGTCTTCATGTAACAAGCCGGGAGCACCTGCGGTTCGCACTTTTTTGTTTGCCCTAATCTCTCTCGTACTTTCGTTACACCATCGGATCGCACGCGATCGTTACGCCAACGTCCAGCGGCGAACGACAACCCAACCCCGATCACCAGTCCACCAACCGCACCTCGTGTTTCTTTCTTTTGGTGCCGATATCTCCTCGTCTAGGCGAGAATGAATGCGCCGTGGTGACCGTTTGCAAAGGCCATTCACGATCGAGGACTGAGGCACGGGCTTTAACGCCTACGTGTACACTTACTCGTTGCTGTATATAAAAGAGCATCAGGCCCTGTAAGATTGTTCGGAATGGTGTGTAGATGTGGCTCGGATCGCGTTTCACCTGCGTTTGCTTAGTGGTCGCCCGGGATGCTGGCTTTTGTAACAGTTCGGAACAATGTCCCCGCCGGCTTTTATGCCCGGCCTACCCACCCGAATAGAAAAGTTAGGTGAAAGTTCTAAGGTGACAAGAGTTCGCTGGCAGTGTACGCTTTGGTTTGTAGTCATTCAATATGGTCTCACAGGTTAAATCAATGAATAAAATACGTGATGCACTTGGTTTGTTAGTACTCAGTTCCACAGAAGATGCATTGGAAAGATGAAATAAAATGAACAAACGCGTCTAAGTTCTCGTATGGCAGAATAGATGGTTATGTCGAACGACATTACCTTTCACTCTCGCCTTTCAACTAATGAAGGGGTCTCAAACTAACCTCAAATGTTATCCCACAAGGGTCGGGCCAGTGACGAAGGTAGGAACAAAGGGGAAGGGGGCGGGATAATTTGCAAGAATTTTCAAGAAATCTTGCCATTTCAACAGAAAGTTTGCGTATGTCTCCTATACAAGTCATTTCTGCAAAAAAATTTGGTTCCAGAATCCAGAAATATTCATTCGACGGAGAGGGGCTTCAATTGCTTAAGGCTTGGAAAGAACACCTTTTCTGGTCCCTTTTATTTGGTAGAACACCATCTTCCATCAAAATTTGGGGGGGGGGGGGCAACTTCGCCCTGGGCCACCCCTCAGACTACGGGCCTGCCAAGAACATGTCGATACTAATCTGCAATATCAATGAAACATAGGCGCCGGTTCTGAAATATAGTTTTTGTTTCACGGATATACTTTATGACGTGATAACCACATTTGCGTGCCCTCACGAAAACAATACTTCAGACCAGTCACGATTGTGCAGATCACCAGCATACCTATTAAGCTAAAGAAAAAAGAATGTAGGGCGAAAACAGTCATGTGGCGGCCGTGGGCTACGTGTTTGAATCCTCTGATTGATTGGTTAAAACTTTACTTTCGTCCTGAGAAGACGCAGGGGAGACCCCGTGCCACCCGGCTAATCCCACGTAGGGACCGTCAAGCCGAGCTTGGTGGCCCATTCACGGGCACTTTGGATGGCCAGGGTTTCATCTTTAGGTTCGGGGCTGCGTAAGAGCGCAGCCCACCTGTCCTCGCTGAGGGCAGGGCCGATGGCTTCACATTCCCACAACGCATGATTGAATGTTGCTAACAGTCCACAAGCGAGGCAATCCGCACTGGTTTAAAAGAATATCGTAAACTTAACACAGATGTTTTCTTTCATTTCTAACAAATGGGCACCACGTTCTTCAGCATCAGTATCTGCAGTCTTACCTAAATTCGCGTTTATACCCCCGTCTAGTCACTCGTATTCCGTGGAAGTATCATTCACAGACCATTTATATACATATTGATCAGAGGCATGAATTACGTAAAAGTGTCTTTACCCCTCCACCCACCCGCCAACACTTTCAAGGAAGTTCTTGATAAATATATCCTATGTTTTGTTCTCTTTCAAGAAAAAAAATGTTCTTAATCGTTTCCAATTACTCACAACTCGTATTTCATGGTACTACGTCAACAAAAGGCGCCAATAAAAGCACTGATTACGTAAGATGTTGGTCTTAAGGAGCATTGAAACTATGGTCAAACAATTTACTTCTCTTCTAAAGACTCATGAGCCGACTCACTCGGACACACTCGCTCAGGCTCACATCCAGCCGTCAGTCTGAGTGAGTCCCGGTGAGCAACACTTTGGTGACTTTGAGTCCGAGTGATTATACTTGAAGAAGGTTTTTGGGGGTATGAGTCCGAGCAAGTCCAACTCAGGCAAATTTTGGTGAGCCTGAGTAAGTCGATAAGCGCGATGAGTGAGTCTGGGTGAGTTCCGCAATTTTTGCCGACCTGTTGCACCATCAGAGCTCTGCCGAACGTTGTTTTTTTTTTTCAATTCATAACTTCGAAGTATTTGTGTGATTTTACGTTATTGCAAAGATTTAAAAAAAACGTGGAGGACGTGAGCACCTCGTCTTTAAGAATTCAACGCGTTAGCGTAACCTAATCACGTGTGCATCACCTTCTCAACTGCTGCTCCACTCCGGCTTCATGATAATAACTAAGGGGGTTTGATGGCCCAAAACCACTATATGATTATGAGAGACACCGTAGTGGAGGGCTCCGTAAATATAGACCACGAGGGGTTATTTACTCTGCAGCTAAATCTAAGCACACGGGCCACAAGCATTTTCGCCTTCCTAGGAATTGCAGCTGCCGCGGCTGGTATTCGAATAGGTGACCTGCGAGTCAGCATTCGAGTGCGTTAGCCACTAGACCACCGTGGTTGGTGTCCAGGCTTTAATCTTCGGTACTTGCTTGAAACACACGGTACGGAAACGAACATTGGCACATCGACACATTGGAACACTGGAATGCTGCGCGTATTATTAGCCGTTTCAACCTATCCCCGAATGCCTACTGCATATACAGTCGTGCAGTGCCCACTACGTTATAATTCTTTCTTTGACAAATGAGCGATGGGCCCACAGCGTGCCTGTTCAGGGAAATGCGCGAAGCTACACAGCTGCTCGCATTGTTGATGCGTTTCCTGATGATTAAATATGTGCTTTTAAAACACACACTCGTTGCGCAAATCACGTTTTGACACCTTTGTGTTTGAAGGTATTTTTACACGTTCGGCGTTTTTGCGGCACATAATTGCATGCGCATGATTGCCCCACAACACGACGGCATGTTTTCTCCACCGAAGCAGTTTCAAGCAGTGGCATCTTTTTGTGGTAGAACACCTGCTAGTCACGATGAGGTCAGTGGCCTAACTCTCATTCGAACCAAAGATTTTAACATTTATTTTAACTGCATCTTTCTCTTCACAGAAAACGTTGATTTTTCCTTCGCAATGCCCACACCGACGCTGATGGCAATGCAGGTACTACGGAGGAGCGAACTCTAGAATCCTCTCGCGTTAATAAAGCGTTTTCTATAGAACTTTTTCGTAATAACATACATGCACTGGAAGCATAACCTGGCGTTGTGTTTAAAGGCTGGTGCACACCGGCGACTAGCAGTGGTCGCGCGACCATTTGCGACTGGCGACCAAAAAGTGGCTGATGTTCACACCGGCAGGGGCTGCATGCGAGCGACCGGAAGTCGCAAAAGCGGAGAGTCACGTGCGGATCTCGTTATCAGCGAGAACTCTAGAGACCGCCGCCAATCAACTGAGCATCGCCAGCTGAGGGAGCGGAGCAAACCGGGCACACCGCATTTATTGTTTTCGCCCGTTCTCGCACAGCGTTCCCAACAGCGTCAAGTTCGATTCAAGCGAAGAACACGACATTGTCATGGTGCTGATGCGCTGTGCCATGGTGTCAGCGCTGTCATCACAGATGCCTCCAAAGAAAAAAAAATGGCAGTGGCTTAGCTCAGCTATGCCAGGATATACGTAAGTTAGCAACGGTTCAGCTGATTATTCTTAGCTTTCCAGATATCATGCTTACGGCTGTTCCAATGACACACACACGGTATACATATTATGTGGCACATGTATATTCATTTTGCCGGGCAACTACTTCGGGATTCGATGAGTTAAGCTTCTCTGCTCTACTGCACCGTAGAGCAGCATTTGCACTCTCCTTCTCCATGGCTGTACCACAGTGGCAAACGCCAGTCAGAGGCGCTATCAAGCGGCTCCAGCACAGTGTCAGATGGCGACTGCACAGGGAAGGCGCGCGCGTCGGCATCCATATGTCTACCAAGGCTATGACAGCACTCCTGGAAAGCGCACACCAGTGGCGGCGAGTCGCGCGCGGCCGCGGCCGAGTGCGAGGGAGGTGCCGTCTCCGGTGCGTGACACCACTGATCGTCTGCGCAGCGCATCGAATTGCGCGCACACCAGCGGCGAGCCGCGCGCGGCGGCGGCGGAGTATCATTGCGCATGCGCAGACCAGTGCCACGCAAAATTGGCTCAACAAGGCCAGTGTAGCTAACGCTACAAAAACTAGTGGTGGGTGTGACCAACCTTTCGATCGTGGGAGTTGGCTGGTCATGCAAGCAGCCTACCTCCCGAGCTGCGCTGAGACGACGAGGAGTATTTCCGAGAGTCATACCCATTCAGAAACGGTCCTTGAATTTATATTGACTTGCCACAGCCTACAATACAGCACAAACGCCTCTCGAACGTGGTGTCTTAAGTCGTTGCCAAGGCATGAAGCACAAACGCGTTCAAACACGCTGCATTAAAGGCGGTGACAAATCAAGTTTAAGACAATAAAACGGTTCTGAATACGGGAAAAAAGATAGTGCACAATTTATTTTCTCTTTACTTTGACGGTGTTTACCTTCTTGCAAATACCGCCACGTAAATTCGACACTTTGCTCGAGCTGCTGCGCCCCGCCATCTCCAAGCCAAGTATTCCGTGGTGGCCATGGTGCCACAGACCCAGAGGTACGCACTCGTTTGTATCTGGTGGCAGGAAGCCAGCCTAATTAAAAAACAAAAGAACAAAAATTGAGCATCACTGATTGGTTCCAGCAGCTTTGCGACTGCAGTCGCGCGACTGAAAATCGGTCAGGAAGCGACTAGCCAAAGCAGTCGCTTTGCGACCGTTTGCGACCGTTCGCGACTGTTTGCGACCAGTCGCAAATGGTCGCGCGACCACTGCTAGTCACCGGTGTGCATCAGCCTTTAGGGTGTCCTTGCATAATTCTTAGCATGATGCTCTGAAGCGCACATTTTTCAAGCGGCACACACGCACTTGTATTCAACAAAAAAAAAGAGAGAACTAAATGAAAACAAAGAGGAAAACTGGCTGCTGCTTAAGCACACAGTTCCATAAATATTTATTTCTGACCTTTCAAAAAAGTTCTGTTTTTGAAGCTGCATGAAACTGCAAAATCCGCATCATGTCATACGAAAGTTACGCCAACTCGCGTGCTGTATAACTTGTTCCGATGCAAAACATGCTTTTAGGGGCAAAGCTACTTAAAGCAGCACCCGTTCTTCCCTCGTTGTAGTGCGTAACATGTCTTGGAGATTTGGAGCAGGTTCGGTCTTAGTGGCATCGGAGGGGGGCGGTCATTCGATATCGGTCAGCACTCCGGGTGGAGCCTCCGTGGCTGCTTTGTGTTCTCAAACGTTCTTCATAACGGACACACGCTCAGACGAGTTTCACAATGCTCCATCAGGTGCTCCTTCTCTTTATTCGCGTATTTTCAACCTGTCGGCAATGACCGCGCGGATGAAGCTGCTCGATAGGCTCATGACCAAGACCTGCGTACGCCCATACCACTTTTGAGAATGGACGCTGCAAGGTAACTGCAATCACTTGGTCACGGTATAACTCTCTCTTACAATGGAAAAAAGCTACATTTATATGCATGCAGACATGTGCGCAGGCAAGCGTTTTGCCCCTCTAGCTAGCTGGCCATTGTCAGCTGATCCCTCCCGATTTTCTCTGTGTGCAAACATAATAATAATAATAATAATAATAATAATAATAATAATAATAATAATAATAATAATAATAATAATAATAATAATAATAATGGGGATTTTACCTCCCAAAAATCACGACATGATTATGAAAGACGATTGCAGCTCGAATATTTGCGACTTCTCCCAAAACCGTATACTTACACTCTCTGTGGAACATTCGCGCCAGGCCTTTGAGTGAAATTTATCATGGCCCAGTGGCTCGCCTTGTTGCGTAATAAAATCTCACTAGAGCAAATGGAGAGGCAATAACTATCCGACTTCTTTTTAGCAATATATATTTGCCCTTGCGTACCGTTGAACAGTTTCGCAAGGACTGTAACATGGGGTGTCATTAACGGCGATCTTGGTGTCATCAAGGTATATCACTAGATTAGCCATTTTTATCGCATCGATGAAATTCGAGTCACACGTGCGCTGCGACTAAAAAAAGAAAAGTGCTGAAATTCACGTGAAGTTTGTCCGCCATCTACGAAAGCACGTCATTTCGAAGTAGACTAGTGCTTCTCACGATAAAGTTTCGGCTCATTAATTAGACGTTACTGCAATTTAGCTGCGCGTTTTGGCAACTGTGTGTACTGTTTGTTTGTTTTCTTTTCCAGTTTCTACGCCTTCGAAACGACCTGCTCGCGCTGTGATGCCTTAAGGCGGACGGTACCAGAAAGATTAATCTTGAGGTGCTTTACAGAATAACCTTGTCGTTCTCTACTTGCCTAGCAGCGGTTCATCTTTCGTGCAGATCGTGATACGAATTCACGTTTCCTTTCGCAAGCTCTGGCGTTGAGTGAAGAACACCACAGTGACTATATCCATTACAACGTCTATACTGCTGTGTCATTAACGAGTGAACCGGCATCTGCTAATGAAGAAAGCATTTACTCTAACGCTTCGCAAGCTTTTACTCAATCTACGCCCACGAGCTCGCACATGTAGTTTCGAGTCATGGCAGTTGAGAAGCCTTGCGAAACAACGCCTGTGGGCTTCACATTTGTATTTGTCTGTGATTGTAGCTTTTCTTGCCAATATTAACAAGTAGTACTTGCTCTGGCCATACTTTCGCGCACACTCCTTTACCTTGAGCTTAAAACAGATGGGTAGTACTCCGTATGCTCATCTACACCGAGGCAAAGATAGGCTCTTTCACGGCAATCTTTGTTCACAAGAAAGCAGTTATTGAGCTCTGCAATGATAGCGAAGGAAGTGTGTTGCGGACTTTCTGGATTGATTGATTAATTTATTTATTGGTTCGTCAATTCCATCATTTGTTCATTCATTCATTCATTCATTCGTAAATAACGTCACTGGAATTGTGAACAGCAGAAATATAGAGCTGTTCACCGCAATAATTTCTCTAAAATCACTATTGATTTATACCTTAGAACCATTCTCTCTTTATTGTCGCCAGTATGTCATACTGCTTAAGATTAATAAAGAGGCATAGTATGGTTTGCTGGATGAAGTCCAAGAATTGTAGATGCAGGGAACGTTGCGTCCAGTGCATCAAAGGGACAGTAACGGCAAGCAACATTTTATGTCAGAGTGAAAGCTGGAAGTATGACGCCTAAACCAGCCATATTTTTAACAGCAGTGTCCAACTTACCGAGAAATTAAGTTAAGTGAATCACACGGCGTGCGCTATGAGTGGGACGCAAATAATGTAAATGATCCCGATGACCTGAAAGTGCCTGACGACAAATAATCACTAGCCCCGCCGCGGTGCTCTACTGGCTAAGGTACTCGGCTGCTGACCCGCCGCTCACGGGATCCAATCACGGCTGTGACGGCTGCATTTTCAATGGAGACGAAAATGATATAGGTCCGTGTGCTCAGATTTGGGTGCACGTTAAAGAACTCCAGGTTGTCAAAATTTCCCGAGCCCTCCACTACAGTGTGTCTCATAATCAAATGGTGGTTTCGGGACGTTAAACCCCACAAATCAATCAACAAATAATCACTAGTAATCAAACTAGCAGAAATGAAGAACTAACCTTCCAAGCATCAAGAGACGTGATAAAATGCTACTGGTTCGTTTTTGTTTGACTTATATAAAAGGAACCACCTGGCGTTACTACAGGGAATGGCGGGAGTGGTTCCAAAGGCTTGTTTTCACCTGGTTAGCCTGGATATGTGGTGCCATCTAGCGGGGCTCAATTAAACCAAGCAAGCAGAAAATTGTCGAATGGCCATTGTTGCGGCTGTAGCTGCCCCTACTTTATCTTCGCTACTACTAATGTCGGTGGCCGGGGGGTAAAGGCAGGCCACGTTGGGTACGGAACCAGTGGTGTCACAAAGACTGCTTTCAGCCGGGTGATTTGAAGAGCGCTGACGTGATGCGGACCACTGAAACATGATTTTATTTCAAAATAAACACTTCAGTGGAGCAAAAGTATCACAACAGGGTTCCTGAAGTGCTATTTAAACAATAAACGTCGACTTCATATTTGCACTTATCGTCTCTTTAAGCAATGTGGTTCACTTAGGTAGTAGTCAAGGGGCACAGCTGGCTTGTCAAGGCCTTGTTAAGGCTTGGACAGGTCCCCGGTAAAGGATCCGGTTTTCTCTTTGTGGCTGAGTCAACTCAAAACTGGCGTGCCGTTTGGGGAAGGTAGAGAGGCCGGACTGTGCACCGGATATTTATGCCGCCGAGTCAAGGCAACACCACCTAGACTATTGGTGGTGTTGGTCAAGGTGACGTCCACACAAATCCTCCTGAGCGCTACGTTCTTTCTGCGAGTTGAGCCACCTGGAACGTCCAATCCACGTGGAGGCATGAGTGCATGCGTGGAACACCCGGGTGTTTCTTTGCGTAGTTAATCTGTTCGATTATGTATAAAAGGCGGTAATTCACTCACGTAAACTCA
Source organism: Rhipicephalus microplus (assembly GCF_043290135.1). Classification (NCBI taxonomy): domain Eukaryota; kingdom Metazoa; phylum Arthropoda; class Arachnida; order Ixodida; family Ixodidae; genus Rhipicephalus; species Rhipicephalus microplus. The sequence continues at coordinate 134,520,374 of NC_134705.1, forward strand.
CGAAAAACAACACAAAAGAAGTATAACGGTCTCTTCGTTGCCTAAAGGCTTTTAAGTGCAGCAAGTGTAATAAAATTCATACCTAAGACACAGAAATACCACGCTGGTGCCACGTGACGTTTCTTTACCTTTCCTCGTCATCCCTCTTGCTCCAGAAAGAGCCAGTTTTATATGAACACAACCGCCCCGCCACGGCGGTCTAGTGGCTCAGGTACTCGGCTGCTGACCCGCAGGTCGCGGGTTCGAATCCCGGCTGTGGCGGCTGCATTTCCGATGGAGGTGGAAATGTTGTAGGCCCGTGTGCTCAGATTTGGGTGCACGTTAAAGAACCCCAGGTGGTCGAACTTTCCGGAGCCCTCTACTATGGCGTCTCTCATAATCATATGCTGGTTTTGGGACGTTAAATTCCACATATCAATCATCAATTATAAGAACACAACCAACATTGACTAAACTTCAAGGTCGAAGGGCTGCCGCAGTGACGTCAGAGGGTGGGGATCCCGTTAGGCTGCAAATGCGGCGGAAAGCCAGTGTTTCGTCCACGTTTTAAGAGAACCAACACTCCCGCTGTCGCAGCTGCTGCAGCTGAATTGGGCCAAATAAAAGATGTGGGAAAAAATCTTACGGGGCATGCTCAGTAAGATTTTTCTTCTAAAACGAGAACAAAACACTGGTTTTCCGCCGCATTCGCGGCGTAACTGGGCCCCTACCCTCTGACGTCACTGCAGCAGCCCTTCGGCCTTGAAATTTAGTCGGTGTTGACACAACTGGACGGCACCCTCTCAATTCAAGAGCGAAGATCAATGAACTCTGCGCGGTAATTATAACCATGAAACCAGGTAACGCAATTTCGAAGCGACTCCTGAATTTCAATGTTGTGACGCAAACGTCACCAAAGTGCGGTTTCCGCCAGGGAATAAAACCCTTTTTCTTATTTTTTCGCTTCCATAAATACTATTTGACACAACGTTTTGTTTTATTCTTGGTAAAAATCTAGATGAACCGAAAGAGCAAGCGGTGCAAATAGTTTCGAGGGAGCTGGTCGACCTCTCTATTCTGGTAGGGCAGGCACAGTTTGCGCAAATGCTGATGGAATGCTCTCAGCTGGAAATATGAATATATTGAAGATGACGTCGTTGACGGTGTTGCTTTTGATGTATCGTTGTCGTGATCCACGAAAGTCCTCGTCTTGCGCAACTGCTTGATAAAAGTTCGCCGCTTGAAAGAATTTATTTTTGCGTTGCTCTTTTGTACTTCTCATCCCAGATATCAGACTCAAGTGCCAGCTGTGCATATACAATCTTTCGTTCGACTGGGGCTTGACGCAAAACTTCGCTATTATACCTGGATGGCAACCGCCAGCACCTTCGCAATCCTTTCATAGAGAACTTTTGTCATGTAATAATAACTCAAGGAATTTCAAATGTCATAGTGCTATTATGATTGCGAACACTCACGCTGCCATTACGGGGGGAGGGGGAGTTGTTGGGGTGTTTCAACCCCTCAATTTCTCGGTTGTGAATTTGCACATATAAATGCAAACACACAAATCCCGCTTGACGTGCTACGCTCTAGATTAAGAAAAAAATATAAGAAAATGGTGTTTCCGCTGTTTGACCCCGGTTGCATAAGTTATGTCGCAGCCAAATAGTAGACAAGCACAAAACTGTATACATGTATATTGAAAACCACTCACGCACTTAGCCGCAGCTTTTCCGACAAAAAGAAAGTTTCTACTCAACACAAGAGTTCACAAAACTCAAGTAGTCACGCCAGTGACCACACATGGCGTAAAGATTTCATCAGTGAACCACAGTGTTTTTGTGTGTGTTTCAATTTCAGATTTTTAACCGTTGAACCTACCTATTTGTGCAGTTTTGCAGCTAGGTATGAAGAAATCTTGTTTTTGAGGTTCTCCTTACTTGCTACACTACTCCACCGTAGCACGCACCGTGAACTCTCACTCAAGGGAACTTCAAGGAACACAAGGAAATACTTAGCGTGCTCGTGATTAAGGTCACGTTAATAAGCATGGTTTAGTGAGTGCGTAAACTAGCACGCTCTAGCCAGCATGGTTTTAGCTTTACATGGCTTAATTGCCATGTAAAGCTAAAACAAAAATACTATTAAGATGTCGCGTAATTACCTCTGTCTCACCACGACTCTGCTTAATACTGGTCGGGTCATAGCATGTCCTAAGCCAACTAGCCAAGCATACTGCCCAGCCAAATTGCTAATTAGCCGGCCGTATGTGCCCGAATGCTAGCGGACGATGAAGACGACAATGAAGGTGCACGGCGGCCGGTCAGCGCGCTTTCTACAGAAAGGATAGGCCGACCATGATGACTAACACGTGGCCTCAGGTATAGCTGCGGTCGGATCAAGGATGAATAAAAATATTGATGGAGTAGAAATGATTGCCCAGGGGTGAAGCCGTGCCTCTGGCAAAATGGCGGCTGCGGCAGCCATCTTACTAGGGGCATGTTAAAGTATCAGCATTCAGCGATTAAAAAAGGGAAGTTTATTGTACACTTAACTTTTACATACACAAACGAAACATCGAAAACAAGTAAAGACATTATATACATCTTACAAATGAGCACCAAAACCTAATTGATCACTAAGCATCCAAATGTTACAAGTGAAAGGAAAATTAAGATGAATCAAGTTCACCACATTTTACAGAATAACGCGAATGCTTTCGTACTAGAGTGGGCGCATAACTAGTACGGAACAACTGGAAACTTCAGCTGTCCCTCTCTCACTCTGAAGAAACGCGTGTGCCATCGTCGAAGGAAAGCCTCTTCGCCGTGCGTTTCCCTCTGCGGATCAAGGTAATTTCGCACAATGAGCCTTGTTTTCTGAAGTGCGGGATAGGCGCCTCCTGCGCTAAACAGCGTCACCGCCTCAGTGCGTAAAAGGTGCGTTTCCCTCGCACGCCCAACGAGTGTAATGGGGAAACATCTTCGAGTTGCATGGTGCTCCACGTTCGTCTTAGTGTTACTAAATTTCCTTCGTAAGCCTCTAACTGAAGGTAAAGTTTTTTGGAAATTCAGTCATCCATACTCTTTTTGTTGTGTTATTTCGTCGGGAACAACTATCTTTTATTATAAAACTAAAGTACTATTTACCACACCATATTAAAGACACTGGATCTTTAAGTGGGCACTACCAGAAAAGAGCACGTTTCCGCCATCTTGGCAGTGGTAAAAGCTGGCTTAACTTAGGCTGGCGAGGCATTGCGCTGGCTTCCACTGCAGCAATTTTTCTTTAATCCTCCTTGTGTCGGTTGTTGTGAGGCGTTCGGTGGGAATGTATCTCAGAGGTCAGAAAAATGGTTATTCTGAAGCAAGCTTAGTCTAGGCATTAAAAGCCTGAAAAGGAGTTCAAACGGCCCATGCCTTCACAAAAACATCAAGAAAAGCTTCTGACACATTTTATTGCGAGGGTGCAGGTTCGCAGTCACATGGAACCACAAGCAAATGAAAGAAGATGCCTCTATTTTAAAAACACCGCCATTACGCGATGCCGGGATCTATCCTCACCAATGGTACGCAGTGTGCACTGAGGGCTGGTTTTGACATTTTGGACTGTTGCCTCATTCAAAAGGGGAACTGGCATGGTTTGGAAAGGTGCCTAGTTTCGCCAAACTCGGGCAATCCTGCATAGTACCCCTATAGCTGTTTACAGGTCTTTTCCAGAGCTCGGCGAATACTTCGAGAGTCGGTTACACGCGTCTGAGCCGGAACTAACGGCTCAGGCGCGTGAAATTGTCAATTTCAGTGTGCACTTTGAAGGTGGTCCTTCGAAATGCTTGAACCGCGCTACCTCATAAAATATTTCTTCGATATTGTAAATAATTTTAGCTTTAACTGCAGGTCGTGGGATCAAATCCCGGCTGCGGCGGCTGCATTTCTGACGGAGGCGGAAAGGCTGTGGGCCCGTGTGCTCAGATTTGGGTGCACGTTAAAGAACCCCAGGTGGTCGAAATTTCCGGAGACCTCCCCTATACGGCATCTCTCATAATCATATGGTTGGTTTGGGATGTTAAATACCACATATCAATCAATCAATTTATATTACTCTATAGACCTGTACATTACGCTATTGTGAGGCAACAGTTCATATTTCACTAACTTTGAGCTTCGTTACGCAATGGCGGTGTGTTTCTCTTTTCATCGAAGAACTGCCCTTGTTTAAAGCAGGCTAGCACAATGCTTACGAGCCCACTGAAGCTCTCAGTTGGTATCATGCACGTGTCGTTATAACTAAAGTTTTCGCCTGACTGCATATGCCATATAGCATGTTGCTGCCCATTTCACAAATAGAATAGCGCTGTCATGTCGATCTCGGTACTAGCACTGCGGGTGCAGTATGCAGGCGTATATAGGTAGCGTTTCTATGTATAGCGACACATGTGTTTCTCTTTGGATGCTGTGTGACCTTTCAATTTCCTGCTTGTTTGTGTATTAATTTTATGTTGTCATTTTCTTTAAGTACGCACTGTAGCGTGTGACGCAAGAATTTCTTGACGTCAACACTCCATGGAGGTCACTGAAACCGGTGGAATGCGACTTGACGCAGCATTGCTGTCGTCGGACGCATTCCACTGACGCTTCAGGGTACGCAGATGTAGAAAGAAAACACTTTGTACGAGGGCTCCATCGGATTCCGTGGTAGTCGATAAAAACAATACGCAAGATGTAAAGACAACGAGCACAACTGTTAATAAGAGAAATCGAAGTATGGCGAAAAGTTGCTGCCAAATACTTGTTTCGGTGGTCTCGTGATGCGTCTGCCATGAATTGCATGTATGAGTGCTCTCATTTGAGTGACACTTCTGTGCTTCTGATCAGACTTAAGACAACACAACTCAGTTTCTTTTTTCCTGGTATCATGGCCCATCTCGTACACAAACGTTTACGAAGCTGACGTTTTGCGCACACCAGGAAGACATTATATGGTTATACTCTTGATAAACGATGAGCTATATAGCATCTCAGATGACCCACTGTCTTCCTTTCAAGTTGTAATTAAGCCACGCCAGACGAATATAATGCCGCAAAGTCGCAATGATCTTCCGAATCAACATTAATCTTATCTGCGGTACTACGTGGCAAGAGCTGTGGCTTCGTTGCATTAGTGTAACACTGTCGGCCCTCACATTCAATTTCAATCATGCTAGACGTAGCAACGAAACATGGCATGAGACTAAAGTGATGCTTGAAGAAAAAGCTACATGACAATCTCCCAACCTAGCCTAAATTTACGAGAAGAAAAATAAAAAGAAATACACCTCTGACGCGTGACACGCCAGCACTAACTTCTTGTGGTTTACTGGTGCCGTAAATTTTGCGTGGTAGAGTGTGCCGTGCAGGGTGTGGTGAAAACCTATTGTGAATAAGGTGCCACCTACAGGTTACACACATCGGTCACCCACGGACAGTAGCTTCTCAAATGTCATACGTCAGGTACGCTACTGAGCGTAAAATTAGCATAATGCTAATTGGTGGCTCCAAAGGAGGGAGATACGCTTGCCTAGACTATTAACTCCAATTGTTTGGTCCGTTTTTGATAGCTGTAGCCTTGATTCCTCAACAGCATCTAATTATCCACGTGGAAGATATTTCGGCGAAGTCAGAACAAAATTTTTCTGCCTAAGATACACTGGAGCAGTGCCCGCAAGTCCTGTTTATTCTGCAGCGTTCAAAGCTTGTCATAGACAATGGGCTTTTGACAAGTATGCAGGTGACTCTGCAGACGAAACATAAAAAAATCACCTCCAGCATAGACTTCTTTTGCCAACTGTAAACGACCAGTATGAACACGTCAGTCGGCAGCAATGCCAAGCGCCAGACAGCAGCTCTTCTTGGGCGCCAAAGCAAGAGCTGCAACGCTCGGTCCAGACAAAACAGGTGAGTCGACGATTGAACAGTAAATGCGGAACCCCAACTAAGCTGACCAAAACTAACAAACCCTGGAAACGCGGCCGGCAACGCTCCATCTCGCTTCTTTTCCAATGGTGCAACTCGCAGTGCCATAGCGCTCAGCCTTTCCGGAGCTAAGGGCTAAAAACAAAGCCAACCGAGTTTGCCCTTCTCACATGTGCCCGGATGAGCAGCTATGTCCTTTTTCCCGCCTATGTTCCATACCTGCGTCTAGCATTTCGAAAAAGGCACTAATTGTGCGAAAATGAGACACAACAACGAAGGCAGGGACGTTGGGAGGAAACAGTTAAAATGTGATGCCATGAAAATCTACAATCAGTAATGCCAAGTCTGCGCTAGGCTGTACACGATGTTGATAAAGAATGTAATGAGTTGAATGTGATGAAGTAAGGAAGTAATAATGTAATGAATGTAATCATAATGTAATGAAGTAACAACAGCGATCGTGAAATTCAATCGGGGTCGGGCATGATCGTGATCAAAGGTTCCGGAGTGAGGCTGACACGAGGAAATTCTGATAAGATGACACGCTTCAAATGAGGGTTGATTTTGTTCTGTAGCTAACGCAACTCGAGTATTAACACTATAATTTGGTAACATTCATATATAAAAAATTTGGCCCCGTATCTGCACGTTGCACTGCAAATGTCGTCAAAAGACGATAGTCTAGCGTCTGGAGAGAGTGAACGAAGCGTTTATTTGATGTTCTGTGCAAGAAAATCAGTGAATGGTATTATGGAGGGGCTGCGTTAGAGTGCCTCAAGCGTGCAGCGGAGGCGAACGAGTGAATCAAGTCGCGTCACTCGTGAGGCATGAGCGCTGTCTGGCAGTTATCTTAAAAAACGAAGCGCGCGCGCCCTGCGCGCTTGTCTCGGAGGTGTTAAGGTGTAAAACGCAAGGCGACGGGAAGGTGCCACCACCATGTCGTCTTACCAAAGCGTTGAAAACACTTGCCTTTTCGTGCAAGCGTTGCCTGGTCAGCGCAACGTGATAAACGCTAAGGTCTTTAAAATTACTTATTTATGCCTTTTCTAGCAAAATACACACATACAGAATATTGACGTCTTGTTAAGGTGCCTCAGATATGCGCGATAATTGCTTTTTAATTGACAATCGCACGAGTCTGAATGCTAAAGCTTGAGCAATATTGGTGGGCGCTGTGGATGGGGTCGGCCGTTTGGAGCATCGTTTGGCCACTTTGATGCCGTTTAGTGTACCATTAAGGGCGGACAAACACGCAAAGGTACAGATAGACAGATCGACAGGCAGACAGACCAAAATTTTTGCGTCGATGGTTCCCAAGAAAGACCATCGTCTTTAAAAACTGTGTGTTAACACATACCATCAGCATAGCGACAACAGATGACAGAGCTCGGGCCGATATCAGTGCCCAAAGTCCTTTGTGTGGACATAAATTTTTCATTTTCTAGGCATGCGCTCTCCCAATAAATAGTTCTGTATTCATCACTTTTACTACGGCTTTTTTCGTAGTCACAGTCACGCGACCTTGTATACTCTCACTGACACTGAAAGGATAATGCCGTGCGATCTTTGACTCTCTCATTGTGAGACATTACACTATAGCATACACTTGCACTTTTACCTGCATTTAAAGAGTTTGAGTAATCCTGTTATTGATAACACAATTGGTTCATTTTTACAGGCAATCCCTAAAGCATGACGATGTTCCATTAGTCCCTTCAGAAACGGCGCGGTGAAAATTGAAGAGAACGCACGGAATGGCCGTGTTTCAAATGAATTTTGAGAATTTCGAAGTGAAATCTAGTGTTCGTTCATTTCGCCTGAAATAAATTCCAGTACATTCACTAAGTGCATATCTTTTGAAGTCATTTCGAAAGCATAGGAGGAACATTTGATTGGTGCTTCATTGGAGTGCCTGTAGCCAAATAATGACGCGCGCGAAGCGAATTTAACGTCGACACCTGCACCATAGCTCATGCTTTTTTTTTCTTAGTGTGACGCTTAGTGGGACATGTGAACATAGTGACTCACCGATGGAGCGCGAAAAATCCTGAGATTCGTCAAGAATATCGCCGACGCTTGCTGGTCCAACCTCGCGGTAGATCTCGGTAGCGACCACTTCATATTGGCCGTACACCTCCCCACAGTAAGCAGAAAGACCCAAGTCGTACACGTAGGTCGACTGGAACCTCCTTTATAAGACCCGTGCAGAGCGACCTCCTCCCGATACCCCACCGAGCCTCGAGACGTGGACGGCCCAGCTCAAAGCTGACGTCAACAAGGCAACCAAAACTATCAGTACAGACCTTCCAACCGAAAAGATGGACAGTCGTCTCGCCCACCCACTTGAGGCCAAACAGTCTCTATTGGCCCGGTGGAAGGGCCAGCGCCTTAATCGGAGGTTACGCAAACGCAAATCTCAGCTGAACAAGAACATGATGGATCACTGCCGCATTCTTTCAAAACAGCAGTGGGACGAAGTTTGTAACTCGATTGATGGTCAGGTTCGTAATGGCAAAACGTTGAACTTACTCAAACACCTCCTCAATGAAATCAACGCCCGCACAAATCAGCGTCATTCGATCATGAAGTTACTTTATCAAGCTAAACGGACAGTGTCACCGGAAGATGTTGTCAAGAACCTCGTGGAAAAATATCTCCCGCTTCCCACGGGACCTGTGACCCCCCACCCCGATTACTCTGGCAGCGACAACACTAACTTAGACGCCGACTTTTTTATTTAAGATGTGCGCCGAGCTCTCCATGAGCTCAACGGCCGCTCAGCCCCTGGCCCCGACGGCATCACCAACAATCTCTTACGCAACCAGGACAATCCCTCCGTCAATTACCTCACCGACACTATCAACGAAATATGGAAAAAGGGTGAGATACCTGATGCCTGGAAACTAGCTCACACGGTTCACATACCCAAACTGGGAAAGGCGCCGAGCGTAGATCCCCTACGCCCCATATCTCTCACGTCGTGCGTAGGCAAAGTGGCTGAGCACGTCGTCCTCAAAAGGGTTGGTTGATACCTTGAAGATCACGACTGCATCTCGCACCACATGATTGGCTTCCGACCAGGGTTATCCACTCAAGACGCCATGTTAGCCCTAAAGAATCAAATTCTCGATGGCGGAAACACTCGGGACACTCGTGCAATACTCGGTCTCGATTTAGAAAAGGCCTTCGATACCATAACGCACTCGCCAATCTTGAAAGCGATCGCAGCGCTCGGCCTATGTCATCGATTTTACTACTTTATCCGCTCTTTTCTCACTCGATGCAGAGCCGTCGTCCGTGTAGAAGACCTAGTGTCGGAAGAAGTGGAGATCGGATAGCGGGGCACTTCTCAAGCATCCATCCTCTCGCCCACGTTCTTCAACCTTGTGATGATCGGGCTTTCCGAACGACTTTCAAAAATCGATGGGCTAACACACTATGTATGTGGATGATGTCACCATATGGTGCTCGACAGGGCTGAATGGCTCCATTGAGCCCACCCTGCAAGAGGCTATCGACGCCGCCGAGTCCTACCTCAATCACACCAGTCTCAGGTGCTCACCTGCGAAGTCGGAGCTGTTGATATATTTGCCCAAACGCCGGGGTACCAAGCCTAAAGGGTGAAATCTCCGACGGAACGCAATATCACCCTTCACATTAGAGATGGTCGTACTATACCGAGGGTAGACACCATCAAGGTCCTCGGCAAGATCATCGAGTCCCGCGGAACCAACACTCAAACAGTACACAAGCTCAGGTCTAAGACTGAGAATGCCATACGACTCGTACGTAGAGGAGCCAACAAGCACCATGGCCCCAAAGATGACAACCTGCTGCGTCTCGTACACGCGTTTGTTTTGTGCCATTTTACTTACGTTGCCGCTATACACAAATGGCAACGTGCTGAGCGCGATCAACTCAATGCGCTTATTCACAAGGGGGTCAAACGAGCCTGTGGCCTCCCTATCATCACTCCGACGTACAAACTCCTCGAGCTTGGCGTACATAACACACTAGAAGAGATCGCCGAAGCTCAGGAACGCGTGCAATTGACCCAACTCACCACCACCAAGGCGGGCCGCCATATTCTGTACGAGCTCGGCTTCTTCTCCTCGAGCGCCAGGGACCCCCAGAGTTGACTCTAATTCCCCGTGAAATCCGCGACCTTATCACGATCGCTCCCATTCCATGAAATGTACACCCCGAATACAACAGAGGCAAGCGCCTTGCGCGGGCGACGGCCATTCTCAAGCGCATAGACATGGAAGCGGACAACGTCTCGTTCGTTGACGCCGCAGCCTATCACAACAACCGAGCCTTCGCCGTGGTCACGGTATCATCCGCGCCGCAGACTCTTAACTCTGCCACAATACTCACCCGAAACCCCGAAGTAGCGGAACAAGTAGCTATAGCTATAGCTATGCTCGACAGCAAACGGGAATTCATCTACAGCGACTCCAGGTTGGCCATCAAGGCCTTCGAACGTGGAGTCATCTCCGACCAGGCGTTACGTATCCTGCGCAAGGCGGACCCGACTGCCCTGAAGCACCTTACTGTCATCTGGTTTCCGCCCATCTCGGCCAGGTGCCGGGTGCCCGATCCAACCTCAACGAGATCGCCCATGATGCAGCGCGCGCACTTACTGATTGCACCGCCACAGGGCAACCCCATCTTGCTGAGTTAGAGACCAATCGGGATGCATCCATTACGTACAATGACATAACAAAGCACTTTACCTGGAACGCCGCATTGTTCCACCCCCACATCTGAAACTTAACAGACCACAGGCATTAACCCTACGCCTATTACAGACACACACATACCCAACCTTGCCACGCTTCACGTTTATTATCCTGATGCATACGCCAGCAACACATGCCCATCATGTGGACACACAGCAACACTCGCACACATGATCTGGGAGTGTAGAACAACTCTTCCCGACTCTACCTCAAACAAGGGGGAGATGTCCCCCAGGAGCTTACTTCTCGCCGACCAGCAATGGGCCATCCAGCAGGCCCACAAAGCGGCCGCCGGGTACTTCCTGTCGGTCCCTACGTGGGAAACGCCCGCTACGCGCTAAGCGCGTCCTGCGGGACTGAAATAAAGTTTTTTTTCCTTCCATTCTATTACGCAGAGATTGGGTAAAAGTGCATCGCATTGGATGGTCATTTGTATATAGATGGTTTCCACTGAAGTAAGCGATACAGTCCCGTCGAAACTCCAACACGTCGCGAAGCGAACTTTCTGATGTCACGTTGCCAGTGTTATCAGTGCATCGCATGCTGGTTCGTTCGTTTTTAATGCACAGAGGCCGTGACCTCCCCGACGTGACCTAGCCGTAATGTGATTAGGCTTCCTTGACGTCATCTAAGCCGCTTACAATAACATAGAGCTGAAATATCTTGCACGTACTGATTATAATAAGACAGGACGTACAAACACGGATACTAGAAGGACGTCAAGACACCTCAAACCTCTACTAACAACTCCTCAGGGTGTGCTTGGCTGCGGAAAAGAAGGATGACACGAAAGCTTATCTGCGATGCCCATGCCATACGCGAACCTATCAATATGGCCTACGGAGGGGCGGATGCTATCTTGTGACTATGTTTGTACGCCCTGTCTTTTTATGATAATGTAAGCCGCCATGTTTGAGCTATGATGTGCATCCATGACGTCACGTGCAAGCTATCAATGTGAAAGTGCGATATGGCTCCCCAGGCGCTGAATCAAATATAAAAGGTAAAGAGGCCTGGGAAGGCCTGGCTAGTGCGGAGCGAGGACCCTGCTTCTCAGCAAAAAGCATGGTGAAACAAGCCGCGAGGAGCCAACAACTCCTTCACGGCATTTTTGCCGGATGTGTCGACCTTCGTAAGCTAGGCCTGTGCGCTGTGGACAAGGAGTAGAGGGTTTCTTTATTTGGGGGAAAATAAATTAGCTATCATCATAAACAACAGGAAGCTAGAGTTCTGAGCGTTAATCTAACCTCTAACAACTATATGACTTACTTAATACCGATGTTACTCAAGTATCTATAACGACATCATGAAACAATTTATCGTCCTGATCTGCCCCTATATATTGCTACCGGTGCACTTTGTGCTTTATTGAGCTGGTTTTGGTAGAACACCATTTTCCGTTCGTGTCGGACTTGCATTCGCTTGCCTGTTGAATCTGTGGTATGGTTATTAGCATCGGCTTTTCGTTTATTGAAATCCCCGAACTATGTAGTCATCGCCTTTCTCGGCTGCAGCTGTGCAAAGGTATTCACAGGTGCGCAGCACAGAAAAGAGCGCTGGAGACGTCAGACAAAAAGCCATGTTCCTAACTTTTCTATTTCTGCAATAGGTTCAGCAAAATTTAGCCCTGGCAGGGTTTTAATTGTGCTGAATTCAACAGTTGGTACGACTTATTCTACAGTTCGAATACTTGGAATAGTAAAGTGTCGTACGAAAGGGTTCAAATATGTGATATTTTGTATACTCACACAAACGCTTACTTTTAACGTTTTAAGAAGAATAACACCAATCCTGTGAATTTAAACTTAATCGAGGTATTGCTAAATACACATGAGCTCTAGAAACTGCATTTTATCTCCGAATTCCCTCTCGACTCACAAAAACGAGCTTCGGTGGCGCTCGAACATCTGTTGCTTCATTATTGTCTAATATTCACTAAGATCTGCGAAACTTTTTTATCGCAACAAAAACATGCCAGTTTAATTACCAGAGATCCTACATGATCCTTTTTTACCAATGAATTGCTCTGAGGCAGCTTTAGGTTTTACAGCTTTTCCAAAATTGTTTGTATGATAGATAACGCCAGAGTTCCAAGATCATCAAACCCAACCGCACATTCATTTGTTCTTAGATGGCGCTGACATCACAAGCCAGAATGACAATTCCAGCGTTTATTTTTGTTTTCAGTGAGTGAAAAAGAAATGTATCCCGACAACATACGAAATTCTCTTTCCCGAGTGTATAGCGCATGCACAGTGGCTTCACTATAGTGGTATTCAGGTGACGTTGAAACTGTTCAGTGCTGGAACATGTCATCGCAGATGGTCAAGTAAGTATACCGGTGTTACCAGGCCAGACGGGCAATAGACATTTGATTGCCTTATCTCTTATTTCACTATTTTAAACAGAAACTAAATAATTTACTCCATATAAATCGATCCAGTCAATATAAAGTGTAACTAATATTAATAAACATGTTTACTGATTTGCAATCTCTGCCTTATGCAGTAAAAATTTATAAATTACTGTTGTATTTATTTCATCGAACTATTAGAGCACTTGTCTTTATATTGTTCGTTGTCATTTACAACCTCGTGTATTGTTACATAATTATTTTTACAACCTCGTGCTATGTCACATAATTATTTGTCTACCATTGATTTAACCAATAAAGCTATGGAGTCCGCGTTCCCCCTCGCTGCCATTTAGAGTATTAAATGCGAAGCATGTCTTAGCGAGCTTCGGCGACTTTGAACGTATCTATCTATCTATCTATCTATCTATCTATCTATCTATCTATCTATCTATCTATCTATCTATCTATCTATCTATCTATCTATCTATCTATCTAGCTATCTATATAGCCAACTACGACTTTTAGCTCTCCGGGTCACTTCGATAATGGTATCAATACCAAATTTGGTGTTGCATTTCACTGAAGAACACATTTGACAAGTCAGAACTTGAAAATCATGATATGTATGGCATGAATATCATGATATACACTTCATGGTCCTGCAGCTCTTGTGGTGGTTGAATTCACATGGCATGTTTCAAAACTGGTATGGTATGGCATGATTGTATGGCGAACACAAGTGACAGCCCCCAACATGAGAATCATGACGTGCGTGTCGTGTACAACATGACTACACGCCACGTTCATGATGCGCTCGAGGTCGTTTCGCTAGCTTCAGATGTACCAAACTCGGTATTACGCGACGCGAACGGACGGCATAGATATAGTGAACTGAATATTCTAGTTCATGATAACATAGGTGAATGACACATCCAAATATGATAATCACAACGTGCGTGTCATGTAACAGCATGACTACATGCCACACTGGTAATGCGCTCACGGCCGTTTCGCTAGCTTCACGTGTGCCAAATTGGGTATTACGTGACGCCAATGGATGACGAAGGTATGTGACCTGTGCAAACATGATAATTATGAGATGCGTGTCATTTCAGAACATGACTACAAGCCACAGTCAAAGCGCAAATACATTTCGACGTGACCCTTTGCGCGTGCTGCCAGCGTTCATTTCGTCGCGTCAAGCCGGCGTTGCCACGCAAGGTGCCCTGTCCTGCCATATACTCGCAGGAGCGTGGCGCACTGCGTTGCTTTGACGCATGCGTGTTTCCGCGCGTCCGCCGTTCCTCCATCAAGAAAAGAGGGAGTGAATCGGCGCGAAATGCAGCATGTTGCATTTCGTGCCAGTTGACATCGGGCCGCGCCTTGCGTTCGACTATAGAGTGCTTGCGTTTCGCTAATGTTGCGTCGCAGTGCCCAACGTGTGCGCGCGTCAACGCAACATTGAAGTATATTGGAACTTTCAAGATGCGCTCGCGGCCGTTTTTCTAGCTCCACATATACAAAATTTGGTGTTACGGGACGTCAATGAATGACAAAATATATGACTGGTGCGAACATGATAATCGGGACACATGTGTCGTGAAAGAAAATGACAACATACCACGCTCATAGCGTGCTAGCGGCCATTTCGCTAGCTCCACATTTACTAAATTTAATATTACGTGACGTGAGTAGATGACAAAGGTAAACAACACATCTAAACATGATAATCATGACATGGAAGTCATGCACAGCGTCATTTATCTCCACCTCGTAACGTCGTGCTTATATTAGAGTGACATATCAACATTTCTTACTCGTGCTTCGCATATCATCGATTCTCACTGTGCGTGGGTGGATTGGATAAACTTTCATTTGGTCCTAAAAAAAACAGATCACTGTGTTGCGGGCAGCTTCCACGTGGGGACTGAGATGCCAAGCTCCTCAGCCGCCTCGCGGGCTTGGTGGTCAGCCGAGAGCTGATCTGCCAAGGACGAGCTGCGGATTGCCGCCTCCCATCTGGCAGAGGTGATGTTCGACAAATGAGCGAATTTGGTGCACTGCCAGAGCATGTGTTCTAATGAAGCTATTTCCCCACAATGTGGACAAAGATTACTTGGGTATAGGTCAGGGTACATGATGTGTAACATTTTCAAAGTAGGGTACATCCGCGTTTGCAAAAGCCTTAATGTAAGTGCTTGGGGCCGGGTTAGATTTTTGTGAGGTGGAGGTAAAATCCTTCTAGACTGGTAGAAATGTTTAGTGAGCTCGTTACATGTTGTAAGAATTTCCCGGTTATCCCGTTCACCGGTAGAACGCATCTCCGGGGAGGCGCGGTTGGAGAGTTCTCGCGCCGCCTCGTGTGCTGCTTCATTGAGATTGGGAGGGGAATCGTTGATCTGCCCAAGGTGAGCTGGGAACCAACTAAGAAGATGATGCGTTACTTTCTTGCCTTGCAGCATTCTCAGCGTTTGTTCAGAGACTGTCCCCTTGGCGAACGCCCGTAGTGCTGCCATGGAATCACTGTAGACGACTTCAATGTTATCCATCTTGAGTGCTAAGGCGATGGCCGCCTGTTCCGCAATGATTGGGTCTTTCGTCCTGACCGTCGCTGAGTTGACAACATGGCCAGCCCCATCGACCACCACTGCCACAAACGCTTTCCCATTGGCGTAGGAAGCCGCGTCAACAAATACGACCCTCGTTCCTCGTTTGAGACTTGACGAAGTATAGTCCTGGCCCTCGCTACTCTTCTTCCGACGTTGTGTTCTGGATGCATGTTTCTTGGTATAGGAGACACCGTGATATTCTCCCTGATGTTGTCGGGGATATCATTGTAATTGCGTCTGATTGCCATTGGGTGTTGGCCCAGCTCCTGCAGGATCATTCTCCCCGACCTTGTTGTAGATAACCTTGCAAACTGTGCTCTCTCTTGGGCTTCTGCTATTTCTTCGAGCGTGTTGTGAATGCCAAGCTCAAGCAGACGGTCGGTGCTGGTATGTATGGGTAGGCCCAAGACCTTCTTGATAACTTTCCTGAGGAGCACATTCAGTGTCTCGGACTCTGCTCTTGACCAGTTGTGCATTGCTGCCTCGTACGTAAGTGGCTTAGAACAAACGCATGCATCAACCTGATGAGGTTGTCTTCCTTGATCCCATTTCTTTTGTTGGCCACTCTGCGTATGAGGTGCACCGCACTGTCTCTTTTCCAAGTTAACTTGGCTATAGATTTGCTGTTGGCACCGGTAGACTCTATCAGCATGCTCAGGACTTTGATGGAGTCGACCCTCTGGATGGCCTCCCCTTGATTTGTATGGAGGTGGATGTCTATCTGGTTTAACGGCTTCCATCCCCTGGGCTTCGGTCCCCGGCGTGCAGTCCGATACAGTAAATGTTCTGACTTACTCGAGGAGCACTTGAGCCCGGAAGGACGAAGGTACTCTTCTACCGTGTCAATCACCTCTTGCAGAGCGCTCTCAATCTGTCCCTCGCTTCCACCTGTGCACCAGATGGTAATGTCATCTGCGTAGATGCTGTGCTTCAATCTTTCAATGCTCGATAATTTCTTTGACAGTCCAATCATGGCAATGTCAAACAGCATTGGTGAAATCACTGCCCCTTGCGGCGTGCCCCTTGCTTCTAGTTCGATTGCTGCTGTCCCGATGTCTGCAATCCTCATCGCGGCTTTCCGATCTGTAAGAAAGGACCATACGTAGTCATAGAAGGCTTTCCCCAGATTAAGCTTGGAAATTGTTTCGAGTATGAATGAGTGGTGGATGTTGTCAAACGCTTTTTCTAGATCTAGGCACATAATGGCTCTCACGTCTCTGGTTTCATTGTCGATGACCTGGTGTTTGATAAGCTTTAGTGCATCTTGTGTGGATAGCCCTACCCTGAATCCAACCATATTGTGTGTATATATGTCGTTATATTCAAAGTACTTGTTTATCCTGTGCAGTATGGCATGTTCTGCAACCATGCCGATACATGATGTCAAGGATATTGGCCTCAAGTTGTCCAAGTTAGGGGGCTTTCCTGGCTTAGGAATAAGGACCGTGCTGGCCAGCTTTCACTGCTCTGGCACCCTGCCTTCTTTCCATGCTGCATTGATAATATCTTTCCGGGTTTCAATTGAATCGTCATCAAGGTTACGAAGGGCCTTCTTTGATATACCGTCCGGGCCGGGGGCCGACCTGCCGTTGAGATCATGCAAGGCTCTTCTGATCTCCTCGATGTTCAAGTCGCCCACAAGACCTAGATTGGGCCTGCTCTGGTACTGTCTACTTGGTGGTGCCAATCCTCTTTTGAATGGGAGGTAATTATGCACGAGCCGCTGCACAACTTGCTGTTCTGTAGTGCGCCCTATCTCTTTATGCGAAATTCGAGCGATAACAAGCTTTTGATTTGTTTTGGTGGTGTTTTCGTTGCGGAGATGCTTCAACATATTCCATGTCTTGCCATTGCGCGTCTGACCATCAACAGAGTTGCAGATTTCGTCCCATTGCTGCCTGGATAGTGCGCGACAAGGTTCTTCGACTGATCTGTTTACCTCAGCTATCTTTTTCCTCAGTCTTCGGTTCAGTAAAGCTTGCTTTGCCTCAAGAAGATGTGCGAGCCGGCTATCCATTCTTTCAACCGGAAAATCCGTGGTAATGGTGGAACAGATGGATTTGATGTCATCTTTAATCTGTTTGACCCACTGCTCTAAGCCTTGTCTGTGGCCATCTTGTTCCCTTTCCATTCTTATCTTCCTGAATTTATCCCAGTCTGTGAAGTGAAATTCTCTCTGCTTTTTACGCTCCACGGAGAAGGTAGTGGCAAGAATGCAGTGGTCACTCCCTAGGTCTACAGCAAGGTTGATCCACTGGGCCTTCTTGATGTTCCTTACAAATGTAAGGTCCGGGGTGGAATCCCTGCAGCAAGATGTATCAAGCCTTGTTGGTAGGCTGAGGTCTGTGATTAGGGTGAGGTCAAGTTCACTGGCACATCGCCAAAGTCGATTTCATTTCCCAGTGTTGTACTTGTAACACCATGTAGGATGAGGGGCGTTGAAATCACCTGCTATGACGAGTGGACATTCCCCGGCGATATTAACAGCTTTCTTTAGAACCGTCTTGAACCCTTGCTTTTGTTCCTTTGGAATGCTGTATATATTCAGAATGAAAATGCTCTGACGGTTGCTGGTACCTGACACGATCTCTACCATAACGTGTTCCAACCGGCTCTTGAGGTCGTGGGTTACGTGCGTTAGTTTGCTGCATACGAAGGTGCAGACTCCCCTCCCTTCAGTATCCCCTATTACAGGCCGGAATCCAGGCAACGTTGCTTGCGGTGAAAGGGTCTCTTGTAATAATATAATATGAGGCTTTTCTTGGCTGCTCCTGATATACTGCTGTAGGGCTGCCTTCTTTTTAAGGTAACCTGTACAGTTCCATTGCCAGATACGAAAAGCTTCACGTAGCGCTGCCATCATGGTTATTACCTGGACGGCCAGAGCCTGATGCTGCACCTGTCGACAGGTTTGGTACCACTAGTATTGGTGGCCGAAGGGGTGAGTTTGGTGCATGAGGAGGCCTTGCTGTATTGTGCAGATATGCTTCGACCTTTGTAATGCGCGAAGTCATATGCTCTTCCAGTGCCGCCACGCTTGATTGTAGCCTACCCATCTGCTCGCTAAGATTAGCTACTACTTTGCTGAGCGTGTCAAAGACCTCTTTCATATCTGACATGGTCGTTTGGTTGGCTTCCGCGTGTTCTGTCATGACTGCCCTCTTTTTGTGGTTCTCGAGTCCCCCACGTTTTTAGCCACAGGAACATCAACTGGCTGAGGCATTGGCTGTGAAGACTGCGCGCTGGTTAGCTTAGTGAGAATAATTTTTATTTCTTTTAACTCAGCCGATAGCCTCTCATTCGATTTTGGGAGTCTCGCGTTTTCTTGCTCTAGCTGTGCAATTCTATCACGCTTGGGCAGCTTACCTGTCATCACCTCTGCCGCGCCGTTGCGCACTCGCTCAGCCCAGCTGCCTTTCGATGTAACTGCAGGCGTCCTCCCCGGGTGTGAAGCCGTGATCTCGAACTGAACGCCAGGCAGCTGGCCATTCGGGTGCCGCCCAGGCTGATCCCTACCCTGATGGTGACCTTGAGAACTCGAGCACCCCCGTGATTGGGAGAGGGCCTTGGGTCTAGAACCTCTTCTGGAACGCGACCTCCCCCTGAAGTGGGGCCGCCTTTCCTGTTCTTGTGGAGTCTGGATGCTCTGGGTCCAGCAGGCTGGAGTAAGCTGCTTGTTGTCGATGTCTGGACTCGATGTCATTGATGCATCCCGGGCTTCTGCGGCTGCTCGCGATCTTTCCCAACGTCAGCGTCTGACGTCGTATGGCACTAAAAACCTGTTCTTGCACTCCTTGTCTGCCGTGGGATGGTGACCGTCGCACAGCCTGCATCTTGGATTGCACTGGTGCAGGCTATCTGGGTTCTTCATGTCGCAGCCTCTACAGTTGGTTTCAGCTGGGTTCGGACAGACGTCAAACCGATGTCCCAGCTTTCCACAGACGTAATAAATATCGATGTTCTTGCGGTAAAGGGAGCACTGCAAAAGTGAATGTCCATATCTCACAAATCTGGGCACCTTGTGTCCTTCGAACGCTATGATGATTGTCCCGGTGTCCTTGATTCTCTTGGCCTGCAGCGCGAGCGGGTTGTTCGCGTTCACGATCTTTCGGGTCAAAATGCCCTGAGTATCGCTTACGGGGATCCCGCGAATCACTCCTTTACAAGTATCGTGGGGTGCCGTGGCGTACACGCTAACCTCGAAAACTTTGCCTCCAATGTCAATTTGCTTGACCTTGAGGTATCTTGAAGCTCTGTCTTGGTCCGGAGTGCTTGCCACCACAATGTTCTGCTGCAAGTTGGAACAGATGATGTCCTGCGTGGCCTCCTCCTCTTTGATGCCGGCCGCCAGTACTATCGCGTCTGCCACGGCTCCAGTGCCAATTCTCGAGATATTTACTCCTCCACGTGGTCGTAGCACAATTTTGCTGAAGTCCTTGGGTAGTGGCGGCATGCGTCCAGCTCGCACGATTGTATGCTTGGTATCATACCTACTACGACTGGCTCGAGCGTCTCCCGCAACGCCAGCCTTGGTCGACTCCTTGGCAGCAGGAACGCTAACCGCAGCTTGCTTATTTCTTGAGCGTCTCGTTTCGGCTTCCTTCCGACCCATGTCTTCTGTGCAATCCTCTGGAGAGATGTCCTCTCCATCTATTTCGTATTCCATTCTCAGTTGCAGGTCCTAAAACGCGCAGAGCGTTGAGTCACGTTGGCGCCGAGTCGGCGCATCGGCGACAATCGCCTCGTTGGTTAGGCTTAAATCCCCCAGTGGCGTTGCCGTGTAAAAATGTCCCAAAAACGGTTTAAAAGTCCACTCACCAGCACAAACGTGGTATCTGCTGATTTCTTGAAAACTTAGGCACACAATGGGACTGAAAACTCGGCGACAAGTTTGTGAATACCACAGGAAAACATTCTTGAAGGCAGGAGCCGATCTTCGCGCGTCCGCACTGGTCGGCACCTAGAGCGTCTCCTGTGCGTGGGGCCTGCCATTCCTTTAGAGCGAAGCTTCTTATAGCGGCACCCGTTCATCCCTGGTAGCCGTTGTAGTATGTAACAAGTATAACATTTTGACCTTCAAGGTGGGGCCAGTGAGAGATTTCTTCTGTGCATTGTTGAACAATGAAAAATAGTGCTCAATGTACATGCCAATGGCTGCTAAACGGGAATGAGAGACAGGAGCTTTCGGCTTTTAGTTAACGCGCACGCTGCGATCACCATTAGCAGCCATTGGCATGTACTTTGAGCCCAACTTGACAAGAAAGGGTTGCTACGTTATACTCGCTGGGTGTAACCTCCTTAGTTTTGAAAGGTTTAGCTTGCGTTGAGCCGCAGTGCCATGAATACAATGAACTAGTATATACCATGAATGAACTCGAGGTGGGTAAAGGTGGGAAGTAGATACGAAGCGCAAGCTGTAAAAAAGTAAAAGCTGAATTCTCCCGTCTCTCATTTCCCACAAGCAGCCATTGGCATGTATATTGAGCGCTATCTGACAGGAAAAGGTTGCTACGTAATACTCGCTGGGCGTAACCTCCTTGGTTTTAGAAAAGTTTAGTGAGCTTTGGGCCACAGTGCCATGAATACAGTGAACTAGCATATTCCATGAACTCGAGGTGGTTAAAGGTGGGAAGTAGACCCGAAGCGCAAGCCGTAAGAAAGTGTGCGTGTGCTACCTCTCGTTTAGTCCTTGGAGTGTCCACTGGATGGCGATGCTTTTATACGGAGAGTATATGATGAAAAGATGCGAGATTGTGGTACTTGGAGTGTTGAATAGATGGACGAATGGACACACAGTTAGATGCATGGATGGACGCATGAACGGACGCAGGGGCTCGCCCCACTCCATCATTCACTCCGTGGATATGCTGCCATTTTTTTTCAGTAGCCTACTTGTGCCACTGGGGAATTCACACGGATGTATGAAATAATTTCTTTTCTTGCTGTTCGAATTCTTCGCGAGGTAACACCTGCTTTCTGTCCAGACTCATTAGTGTGCAGCTATACGAGAGAGTAGTTTCATTCTTTTCCCGCCTTTTGAATTGGACAAAATGACACCTTCTCTATTTTGAGCCCTTTTTCAAGCTCACAAACACACCACGTAGAACCCTGGCTGTATCTGTTCATTTTGTGAACCCACACGCACATCAAAAACTGTTTCTCTCGCTCTCTCTTTACGCTTAACAAAAGCGTAAGCCACCACTCTCTCCAGGACTACGACAGAAACACGCACGATATAGCAGCTGCACTCTTTCCAGACCTTCGTAAACCCAGAAACCTCAAAGATATTTTCCTTCTCTGAGTTCGTTATCCTAGACCACATGCTCTGGCGTTGCGCCTCGTTGCGGGGCACGGGCCAATTCATTGAAGAAAAGTGGTTATCCACTATCAAGAACCCCGATGTCAAAGATCAACTGTCAGCTGTCCAGAGGTCCCACGATGCGACGGACGGGTTCGCCCTGACTGTCCCAACGTCGTAGTGGCCCACTGCGCGTTGAGTCATGCACCTCGGGACTTCAAATAGAGTTGGCATCCATCCATTCATCCGAGTTTTAGGGGCGAAGCAGTTCTTTGACTAGCCTATGTAACGCTGTCCCTCTGTGCGGACGGGCCACGCGCCGCAGGAGTTGGCGTGGTGCCAAGCAGCTTAGGCCGCTTGCTGCTCGTCGACGTCACGTTCTACTCGCGGTGCGTGCTGACGGCCCTTTCTCCCTCGCCTGTCGTACTGTTGCCGTGGCGCCCGCAGCTGCCACCTGGTCTCTTCGCCCGCAACACCTGCCGCGACCACCGGTCGCTACACCACCGACTCGTTGCTTCACGCGCAATAAACCTGACGCGCGCATAACGTACGCATTGAAACATGTCTCTACGTGTCACCTAGAATACTTACTACAGCCATCGCTTCGAACGAATCTTCCGGTACTCACCGCAGCACCCGCGTGAGCGCCGTTCAGCCAGTGACGCCACCTGTGCGCAACGCTGTAGCTTCGCATCCCATCAGGGCTCCTTTGGGGCAGATGGTCGAAGTTTTTTATAGACAATAGTCTTTCCTGGGACCTTCGACGCAAATATTTTGGTCTGTCTGTCTGTCTGTCTGTCTGTCTGTCTGTCTGTCTGTCTGTCTGTCTGTCTGTCTGTCTGTCTGTCTGTCTGTCTGTAGATTTGTCTGTTTGTCCACTCTTAACGGCATCTGGTACTTGAAACGGCCGACCCCATCCGCAGCGCCCACCAATGTTGCTCAAGATTTAGCCTTCATACTTGTGCAATTCTTAATTAAAAAGCTATTATTGCGCATGCTCGAGGTACCATAACAACACGTATATAATCCGCATGGGCGTATTTCACTCGAAAATGCATACATAAGTAATATTAAGGACCGTAGCGCTTATCGCGCGATGCTGACCATGCAACGCTTGCACGAAAAGGCGAGTGTTTCCAACACTTTGCTAGGACGAGATTGTGGTGGCACCTACCAGTCGCCTTGCGTTCTAAACCTTATCACCTCTGAGACGGGTGCGCACACCCTTCTCAGAGCCATGCGCTTCGTTTTCCAAGAAAACTTCCACATGGCGCTCATGTCTCACGTGTGGCGTGACTTGATGCGCGCTTTCGCCTGCGCTGTACGCTCGAGGCACTCTAACGCAGCGTCTCCAGAATACGATTCACCGATTTTATTGTGCAGAACATCAAATTAATTGTTCACTCTCTCCACACGCAAGACTATCGTCTTTCGACGACATTTGCAGATTAACATTCAGATACGGGACCAATTTTTTAATAGTAATATCTCGGTTTCAATGTCCCAAAATCACGATGAAATTATCAGAGATGCCATAGTAGAGGGCTTCGAAATTTAGAACATCTTGTGTTCTTCAACATCCATTGACATCGCACACCGCACCTCTACCATTTCGTCCCCACCGAAATGTGACCGCCGCGGCTGGCACCACGCTCGGGACCTTTTGTGAACGTGCCTTTGGTTGGCTATATAAGAAGTGCTTAAAACAAATTGTATCATTTAAAAACACATATCATACAGTTAAATAACAGGGAAATTGTTCCTAGCTACTACGTGCGTACGTGCCCAACTCATTTGATGCCACCGCAAGTTATCACGTTTGTGGCATGGAGCAGTTTAAGTTAGCGCATGGCTTTCCTTGAAACGGGTCTCATAATTATACCAAGAAAAGAGTGTTGAGAATAATTTGTGAATGCTTTAGAGCGCTATTTGGACCCTACAATGGGAGAGCCCTAAGCTGTCCCGGTTTTAACTCCAGTAATGTTTCCTTGAAAAAATACTATCAATAGAAGCTAGGATCATTGTGCATTCAGTAAATAGGAACTGACCGCACCTAAACCATATCATCTTGAAAAACACGCTGGATTTGGTAGTTTATCAGAGTTCGCCTACCTCTCCGGAATAGACTTACTGGTTGTCTGGGCAGTGACCATACGGCCCAAAAGGAAATTAAGTTTCCTTTTTGTCGTCTAATAAAACGCTTACAACGTAAGAATTATGCTTGGAGTGAGTGAACAAACTTTATTCAACCAGCGGATTGAGGCGTGAGCCTAAGCCATGCCAGGGGTGCTGAAGGGTCTCTCAGGCGCCTCTCGTGCTCGCTGGATGGCCTATATTTGATCTGCCCGATCTCAGCTGATCAGCGCGGCTCTCCACCGCACCCCTAGCTGTTCTGGGGAGAGT
Organism: Rhipicephalus microplus; assembly: GCF_043290135.1. Taxonomy (NCBI): domain Eukaryota; kingdom Metazoa; phylum Arthropoda; class Arachnida; order Ixodida; family Ixodidae; genus Rhipicephalus; species Rhipicephalus microplus. The sequence continues at coordinate 134,544,715 of NC_134705.1, forward strand.
GCATTGGCGTCCTGCATCTGTGCGCATTCCCATAAAATATGCTCTCGGGTGGCGTGTCTCATGCTACATAGCTAACACGAGTCATCTGGGTATAGTTCGGGGTAGATGGAATTAAGGTGCTCCGGGTTGGGAAATGTTCTAGTTTGAAGTCGCCTCCACTTTCTCCGGAGATCTGTCTATTGCGGAGCTAGGTGGTGTAAATCTGCGCCTCGACTTTTGGTAGAATTGGATAATGTCGCAGAATTTAAGCATTCTGTCCTTTTCCCACGACTCCTCTCCTCCTGGTACCTCATGTGAAGCTCCATCGCGAGCGTGGTAAGTGCGACCACGCGCTATGCGGTGAGCTTCCTTGTTGAGGTTGGGAATGGGGGACGCACACGGGGTGGGGTCTGGGAATCATATATTATACCTTTCTTCGAATTCCTCGGATGATATGAGGTTTGCCTTGCGGAGAAGCATGTTAGTTGCCTCGGGAGACATTCTTCCGCGTGCATAGTTACGGATTGTTCACTGTGAGTCGCTGATAACATATCCACACTTTGGGGAAATTGTGGCCTGTGCTATGGCCACCTCTTCCGCGATTTCTGAATTTTCAGAGCGTATGGAGCACGCGCTTAAGCATTTGCGGTCGGTGTTTATTACTGCCGCAAGGTGTGACCAGGGTACTCCGCTGTGTCTACAAACAACGCCTTCTTGTCTCTGCTGTAGGCCTTGAGTAAAGTTCTAGCTCGGCTCTCTCTTCTGCCATGATTAAGTTAGGGGTGATATAGTAATTTATCCCTAGCTTGTCAAGGATACTCCGTCCTGTGCGCGTGCTGGATATATTCTCTCCAACTGGGCAATCTGTCGCGCTTCTATCAGCTCTTTTAAAGTGTTGTGTGAACCCAGTTGAAACAGTTTCTCGGTGCTGGTGCTATCTGGAAGGCCTAAAGCTTGGCCCCACCACGGTGGTCTAGTGGCTAAGGTACTCGGCTGCTGACCCGCAGGTCGCGGGATTGAATCCCGGCTGCGGCGGCTGCATTTCCGATGGAGGCGGAAATTTTGTAGGCCCGTGTGCTCAGATTTGGGCACACGTTAAAGAACCCAGATGGTCAAAATTTCCGGAGCTCTTCACTACGGCGTCTCTCATAATCATATGATGGTTTTGCGACGTTAAACTTCACATATCAATCAAGTGTAAAGCTTGTTTGTACGCATTTTGTGTCAGTGCGCTGATCTTGAGTTTTTCGGCTGTATACCAGTTTAGAAGCGCCACTACGTATATAATATGAGTTATGGAGAATGAATAAATAATCCTGAAGACGTTAGCCTCTTTCATACCCTGGTGTTTGTTTGTGACTCTCTTGATTAGCCGTATTGCGTTGGTGGCTTTGGTTGCTAACCTCTTGATGGTTTCGCCGTTTGTACCCTTCGACTGGATGATGAGTCCAAGGACACTGATTTGTGGCACTATACGAATAGCCCTGCCGTTTCTTGGTGTGAATTTGGATCTCTCCGTTAGCCCGGTCCCGGTTGTATCCCTTTGGTGATCTGCCTTTTAAGCGTGGGGTGACAGAGGAGGAGTTTGGATTTATCTGGCGAGCACTCGAGGCCAGTACCTTCAAGATACTCCTCAATAGTGGTGACGGCCTCCTGTAGCCTCTGGTCTATCTCTCCATCACTACCTTCACACGCCCAGATCGTGATATCATCTGCATATATTGAGTGATGTATTCCGTATATTGAGTTAAGGCGCGCCGGGGGTCCTATCATTATGAGATTAAAGAGCATTGGCGATATGACTGAACCCTGCGGAATAGCAGCACTGCCCATAAGCCTTTCCTCAGATCTCAGTCCTCCCATTACGATGTATGCCGTTCTGTCTGAGAGGAAGTCCTTGACATAGTTATACGCTCTCGATCCTAAGCTTAATTGGCAGATCTGATGTAATATTGCCGAATGCGATGCTTTGTCAAAGGCATTTGTAAGGGCTAATCTTAAGATCAATCAGGTAGATTTTGTTTTGTTGTATATAATCTGCTGCTTAATTTGCAGCATGGCGTCTTGCGTGGAGAGCCGTGTGCAGAACCCCAACATGGAATCTGGGTAGATGTCCTTCTCCTCAAGGTAGGTGTTGACTCTGCCTAAAAAAGCGTGTTCAATCAGCTTCCCAGCGCAGGACTTTAGTGATATTAACGTAAGTTCAATAGATCGGGAGGTGTCCCGAGCTTTAGGATGAAGATTACTTTAGCTTTTCTCCACTGTTTCGAAATAGTGCCCTCAGTCCAGCACTCGTTAATATATTGCGTGATGTTCTCTATGGCATGGTCGTCAAGATTCCGTAGTGTTCTGTTGGAGATCCCGTCTAGTCTCGGTGCAGATTTGGTGTTTAGCTTCTGTGCAGCGCAGCCCTGATTTCAGCCATGGTAAACCCCTCGTCTAAGAGCTCGTTCGGGCCTCCGGTATATGGTCCGTGCTCTATGACGGGCATGACGGGAATGTACGTGTTGCTAGCCTCAGCGATAAGGTCCTCCTCACTGCCGTTATACCGGTGCACCAGTTTACGCAAGGTTTGCTTGTGTGCTGATTTGGTGTTATCTGTGTCTAGCAGATGTTTGAGCATGCGCCATTTCTGGCCAGCATTCATTTGGCCGTCGAGACTATTACAAACTTGGCCCCATTGCTGCTTGCTTAGCTGCTTACAATGCTCTTCGATCTGTTTATTCAGCTTGGCTATGCGCTTGCGCAAGGGTTTGTTGTGCCTCTGTCCCCGCCATCTACTCTGCAGTGATTATTTGGCCTCCCACATGTGTGCGAGACGGCTATAAATCTGCCTCTAGGGGTGGATTTGAAGTCATAGTTTGCGTTACCTCGCTGACGTAGTTATTGACATGTTTGATCCAATCTTCAATACTGCTGATAGGGTCTTGTTTTTTCGCGTTTCTGACTTTCCAAAACTTATCCCAGTCGGTCCATCTAATCTGTCTCTGAATTTCTGCGGCAGCCATGGTTTCTATCCTAATTTCTAATGCTCGAGGATCACTCCCCAGATCATCGAATGTACGTGAAAACACAAGCGCGTGAAACCATTTTAATAGGTGTCGCGTGACGACAAGTTAGTGTGCTTGCTGGTAGATGCATCGCGCACATGTTGGCTTTCATGTCAAAATAAAGTATAGCTTATTAGCGTTTACTGAGCTTGACACTCGCTCAGAGACGTCTTTGCGCACAGGAGACCTGTATGGTGTAGTAAATGCAGCTTCGAAAATTGACGGCATTGTCCCTCCGTAGTGGTAAGCATTATCATTAGTATACAATACCCTTGCCACTCGCTATTATTAGGCTGCACTTCTAGTGTGGTCTGATTCTGGGAGAAGCTATATACTCGGCGTAGAAAATGAGTGTCAAGAGTTTGCCATGCTTCCTCAAATAATTACGTTAACGTCGATCTGAACTTGGCCTCACTCAAAAAGATGAACTTTGAATATTGTCTACCTTGAAAGCACCTGCTATCAAAGCGACATTTTTTTAAGTGGAGAAGCACAGCTAGTATTTACAACTTGACGTTTCCCTGAACATGAATGACGTCCGCAAGATATGCAGTGGAAGGAAGAAAGGATCAGCAGAGAAAGGAAAGGCAGGGATGTGAACCAGTCTTTAGAATGACCGGTATGCTACCCTACACTGGGGAAAGAGATAAAAAGGATTTAAAGGTGAATAAAGAAAAATAGAAGCAAGAGCACGCCAGAAATCATGCACATCACAGTCATTACACCACCATTAGTGTATAATCGACGGTGCAAGTGCGGTGATTTCAAGAAGTGCAGCACAACCTTCGTCACCTTTACCCATGATGACCTTTCAAGACTACGTCGCATAAGGGTTTCCACCATCATCGGTCTGCTATCTATGTGAGCTAACGTGACTGCAAGAAATTTCCTCAGCGTATTGAAGCAAGGACAGTCGCAGAACATGTGTTGTAGTGTTTCTTAGCTTCCACAGTTGTCACAAAAAGAGTTGTCAGCCATTTAGATGCGAAAGGAGAGTGACTTCGTGAAAGCCACTCTTAGCCAACAACGGCAAAGCAGAGTGGCATCATTTCAGCGTAGTCTAGTAGGTTTCTGTATGCGTAAATTTTTCAGCCTGTGACGGTGTTGACTGCGGACTCTATTTGTTGTATTCCACGTGGAGAAAATGGTTTCTCGTGCGGCCACTCGAAATTTTCTGGCAGTGTCGGTCCTTGATAACAATATTTTCCCTAGGAAGTTGTCTTGAAGTACTAATTCAGCAGCACTGTCCACGTGTTCATTGACCATCGCGCCGTAGTGACTTGGCAGCCACTGAAATGTGACGTGCTGATCTTTCTCAAACCCAGTATAGAGGAGATACCTAACCTCAAAGACCAGCCGTTCGTATTGTACGTGCCGCAGGGACGATGGCAAAGATTGCAGAGCTTCCTTGAATCACTGGAAACTGACAATCGTAGCGGATATTTGCTGTTGACTACGCGAAGTGCAACGCGAAGTGTGGCAAGTTCTGCAGCCGACGATGACGTTGGGTGCTCTGTTTTGAAAGTGATGGGGACGTCTTTCGCTGGGGCGACCGCTGGTCCAGACGAACACAAGAAAGTCGTTGATTCATCAGTATAAACAAGTTCGTAGTTGGCGTACTTCTTGTGCAAACGTGAGGCAGAAAATTGCTAAGCTTTATTGCGTCTCCTTTTTTTTTCCTCTACGTCACTGCGTACATGTGAGCTAACGCCACGAGTGACTTGTTCGGGCCGCATAATTTGCCACTCTGAACGGATTCTTAGCGCCATGCAGACTATATCGTGTTCCTGGCGTATACGAGTTATTTGACAATATGGTGCCACGAAGCGTCAACGCGCTCATGGTGGGCCTAGTTTGCAAGGAGATGACCCGTGTGAAGCACCTGGTGCATAATGTGGCACATGCTATCTGAGCTCACGACGCACATATTTATTCATGCCACATCTGTAGAGGGCTCACAGATAGTATCAATTTTTTTCTCGGATTTGACATGCCAAGAATCACGACTTCATTAGAGGCTCACCGTAGCGGAGGGTCAAGAAATTGCGAACATTTGGCGTTTTTCAACCTGCACTGTACTTTAGCGTGCACTAACAATTCAAAGTACACGCGCCTCTAGCACTTCATCATCATCGAAATGGGACCACCGCAGCCGGAATCAAACCCGTGACCATTGGGTCTGCAGCCGTGAACCTTCAACACTATCCCCGTGGTGGACATGTGCTCGTAAAAATTGACGTACGCAAGGATTTTCCTTCGAAAGGGCAAATTTTCATCTCCGCCCACTCCCTTCCCCCTCTCCGCCCCTGCTGGTCGAGACCAAAGTATGTACAACGCGCTTCACGTTGGATGAAAAACTTCGAAAAGAAATCGGCGACATTTTTCTCACATTGGTTTCTGAGTTTTCTATTGGAGCATGAAGATGTGATTATGACAGATTTTCACAGCGCTAGAAAATCGAACACTTAGGTAGACGCAAAGACACCAAATTGTTGTCACTTGAGCATAGCCACTTTTCGAGTGAGAATTCGGACGCCGGAGTAAGCCTGTCGTCCAGTGTTGGAGCTACAAATGGCTTGGCTGGTAATAATCTCTGAAAAGCTGCATTTAAATTGTCGTAATCACCGTCAATCAAACGCCTCTCGGCATTGCACGCAATACTGTGATAGTGGCTTACAAATGAATGGTAAGGTATGTGATAGTGGCTGCTAATGTATATATAGGGCTCTATCTGATTGTCTTCTTGGGTGTTCTGCCTTTTAGCACTGTTAGAATCTCCCATAAGCATGAACGAACTTGGGCAAGCATCCGTCTTAGTTCAGTGGCCAAATGAGATAAAAACGTTCCTAAGATAACGTGTACCCAGCAAGCACAGAACCGCCTTAATTGGAGAAACATGAGACAGGCCTTTGATCTGCAGTGGGCGCTGTCGAGGCTAATGATTAAGACAGCATTGGTGACCCGTAATGTGTCTAAACAAAGACTCTCCCACGATGCAATAGCGTAGCATTTCGTGCGCGAGCCGGGCAGCCTCCTTGCGTGGAGGTCCGAGCCGGGGCCCGCCGATGCACCGATACGACCGGACAAGAATAAACTGCATATCGATCTCTGGCCTGTTTTCGCATGGCCGATCAATTCTTTCCTTTTAGGCTCGCCAAAGGCCACTGCAGGTGGGGAAACAGAGTATAGCCGGACACTTGACCGAGACGAATTGGCCACTCTTCTGGCGAATTATATCGCTCATAACCCCCGGTGTCTCAGACCCCCGGCTACGTTAGGCTAGCTATATATACAAGAGGCACTATTGACTTACGAGGAACAGCGAGACAGGAAAGTGTCGTTAGCGCTGGCAGTGCTAAAGGGGATGTTGGTATTGGCGCTTTCTACGCGAACGTAATTAAGTTCAGTGACGGGCAATGGCTTCGACAGAATAGACGGTCGCAGGGATTCTGGAGAGAGAACAAATTAAGAGAAAGGCAGAGAAGCCAGCCGAAATTGTAGCAGCTGGCTTGGTACCTAAAAGGAGAGAGAAACGGAAAGAAAGATTGGAAGGAAATTGGAGAAAATTAAAGCTGGACGTGTGATGAAAATGATAAAAGAACGGTGCCGAGCATGGGAATTGTGGCCTACACACATAGGCAGTTACACAATAAACTGTTTCACAAGAAGTTCAGTGGTGGGAGTTTGAAATGGCGCTTCAAAATATGGCTTCTACAGCAGTGGCAATAAATACTATGACTGCAATATTCGCACGGAATTTCAAAGACAGACGTTGCATTGGAGCTCAAAATTCGCTTTAAATAGAATTTTGTGCTGCTTTATTGGTGTTTAAGCGTATTTTTTCTTAGAATATGGCATCTATAGAAAATCGCAATTTCGCACAAAGATTTTGCACCAATGCTTTACAAAAGTGGAACTCGAAATTTGGGCGTACAATAAAAACTTCATTTGCCAGGTTTTTTTTTACGTTTTAATGGTCTGAAAATTGCCACTTACAAAAATATTTTTTCACTAAAACACCAACTCGCCTCGAGGTAATGGTTTTTGTTCCACTTATGTAAATACCCTGGTTTCCCATTTGCAAGAAGTTTTATTTGCTCTTGCCTGATTGTTTCCGAGAAAAGTGTACACCAAGTCTGAAAACAGTTTCTCAGAGAAAAAACGCAGAGATTACATATGGGCGCACCCACATTTTCTGTCCTCGTATTGAATAAAAAAAAACAAATATTTTTTAAACCAAGAATACTGATCTGATAACTTTCTGAACTGTAAGCAAATTCTATGTCAGATGAACGCAAACTCTCAAAATGGAATTTTTTCCCAAACGAACTCTCACCCCACCTTAACTCATTTCCGGTGCTAGAGCAGTTCTTGTCGGAATTCTAGCACTTACTGTTTCGACAGAAGCCTTCGTCTATAGTCGGGCCTACACAGCAGCTGGCAACAGTCTGTGCGTACTGTAGCGAGGGCAGTAACTAAGAGCGTGCTCTTATTGGCTGCCCTAATAAACTTTCCTTTCTATTTCAAGAGCAATTGAATTTCTGCATAATGTCTGGTCTTTCTTGAACTTATTATTTGTCTGCTCTTTCTTGTTTTACTTTAATGCGACATGACACAGATGTTGTAAAGAATTTTTTTTAGATCAGTATTTCCACCTTTCAAGTAATCGTTCCTGTGCCTATTTTTCATTGTACCCAATGTTACATGGAGCAAGCATGGCCATTGAACACGAATATGAGAAATGTTCTAGTTGAATTAGGTCAATTATTCGTCTTTATGTCATCAGCAATTTGGAGGACAATTCCACTGCTGTCGGCGCCAATTTAATAATTTAGTTTTGTTTTCCTGTAGTAGGTGAAGGTCGACAAGCTTTTTTCAATACTTTCATTTACGTAAAACATTTATTAGGTCTATATTTACGACTCGGGAGGTCTCGAGTGCTGTTGGGCCTGCCTACTCCCGGCTCATAAATGGAGCTTTTTAGTGCCTGAAAATCGGGCCTCTGTTCGTAACCATTAAGACAAGTGATGCCCCGTTTTTTTTCTTTTTAGATGAGAACAACAAAAAGAAATGCTATGTGCGTATCACGTGAAGATATGAACGAGATGGAACAAAATATACTGCTGCTATTGCAACAGGGCAAAGCGAACGTAACTCTAGACAAGCCAGCACAGGGCTAAGCGCGTAACCAGTATCAGGCGTCATTAGGCCAACACTGTCCAATGTTTGCTGACTGTTACTGTACATTAGGTTGCACTGGTAATGAGTAAAATGGTGGTTGATTTCAATCAAAAGTTATCACACACACCATAAGCTGCCGCACAATCAAAAGTGATGCGCAGGACGATATCGCATCTAAAAAGTTGCCCCGCTGCTGCCCGCACTAATGATGATGAACTCCTGCGCGTATAACGTGTAATTCTGGAGCACGCAGACAGGCTAACGACCGAGCTGCAGTGCAACTTTCATTTTGTTACCTAATAAATGATTAAGAAATGTGACCTATATATAAAAGCCAAAAACAGTACACGATAAACGAAGGTAACGCTAGACGCACTATTTCGAGCCATAACGTTCGCCCAGTAAAGATATCCAGTAAACGACAGTAGCCTGCTTGCCACAACCACGTGCGAACATGAGAGGAGGATTAGGTTTGGTTTTTCGCTGCACTTCTAAAAAAACTGTACTTTTTTCGCCGCGTCTGTCAGATCACACACACCGCATCATATTTAGGCATACATTTCACGTACTCATAGCAGTATGAGTGCATATAAGCCTTTTGACATATGTTTGTCTTCCGGTGAGTTTATAGAAAATATTTGTAGTGATGGAGTGCACATTGTTCGAACGGCAATATCTGAAGTCGCACCTTCAGTGGTGTATATTATGATACACTAGCCATCGCAAAAACTTAAGGTCCTGCATCAGCAACTCTAACCTTAGATAATGTGTACTTTGTACCTAACAGTTGTCTGAAAGTCTATAACACTATCGCGTTAAACATTATGCAGAAAATATTGCTTGTCAGAGAACATAATAATGAAAGCTGCTGCAGGTAGCTTGTGCTTGGCGATATGAGCTTTGGAGGTTTGATGTAACTTGGCGGATGCAAGCTACAACTGTGAAAGAAATCATGCTAAAGAGCGAGGTAAGAAAAGTGCCGACGCATTCATCCTATCAAGCCACTTATCACACCACAAGACAACGCCATCAAATGACATCGTTGATCAGTCTGACTTGCGCTCGTTCCCGGAGGCTTTGCAAACACCTAGTGACGTTTGGTAAGCTTTACTGGAGTGCGCGCATCACCCACGCTTCACTCAACTCCTCCGCAGCAAGATAAAGCGTAGGCAACACTCAAGCTGTCACTGCACAGTTCCCTCCAAGCTGCTACCTGTGTTATGTGATCATTTACGAAAAGCAAACGTCAAGATATATAGTCTGAGTAAGGAACAGCGAGTTACGCTGGTGTACGTCAAGCTTGTCTGGTCTGCGCACTAATCTTCTAGCCACGTCCACAACGTACCCACGTGTCTGGCTCACGACGCAAACGTTGTCGAGATGCTTCGCAGCTTCCAGTCTTCTGTTCTTTACTTCGTGCAGGAACTCCTTTGAGAGCCATTCACGCAATGGCGTCTCATCCGCCTTTAGCCATATAAGCGCCATGCAAACCATTACGCAATTTTATTGTCAAGACATTTCGAAAATGCTGTTTTTATTTATCTATCTATCTATCTGTCTATCGATCTATATATATATATATATATATATATATATATATATATATATATATATATATATATATCTGTCTGTCTGTCTGTGTTTTGTTTGTTGTTTGTTTATTTCAGGACGCGGTAGCATGTATCGTCACAAATAAGAATAGCTTGTTTTGTTTTTTGGTGAAAATTGCCGTCTCTGCCTAAATTATTCCTGCTTATGTGCGTGCCCCTCCCGTATAGTAAGACGACCGTCCATCCCGGACTCGTTTGAGTATTTTCATGAGGTCCGGAAAGCGCGGATGTCCAGGCTGTTGTGGTATATGTATAACAAAATTAACATAACGAGTGTTCGCGATTTTTACCGGCCTGCAGGTAAAGTGAATCCTCGGTATACTTGTGGACGTTGAAGAAAATGGGCAGCCAATTACAAATACAATTATTTCGTTTGCAATGCAACCAATAGTCTTGATAGATTACAGCTTAAAAAGTAACCGAGCAAGCATAGAAATGTGATTGATTACTTTCAAGTTACTTAACTTCAAAGTTTTATTTCTATAATACACTAACACACATTCATTCAAACTGCCATAAACTAGAGTGGCTTGCATAGCAGGGAGAAGGCTGGAGGTTAGAGTAAAAGGCCGGGAGGCTTACTCTGGCTTTAATATAATTACGCTGTTAGCTTTCAGGATGAGCTGTTCTTCAATGTCATTGTTGCCGATTCTTTCTCGTCGCGTCGCCCCACCGCGGTGGTGGTACTCGGCTGCTGACCTGCAGATCGCGAGAACTAATCCTGGCGGCGGCATTTTCGATGGAGGCGAAAACACTGTAGGTCCACGTGCTCGGATTTCGGGGCATGACAAGGAACCCCAGGTGGTCGAAATTTCCGAAGCCCTCCACTACGGTGCCTCATAATCATAAGGTGGTTTTGGGACGTGAAAGCCCACATATCAATTAAATCGATTTCTCGTCGCCTCTTTAGGAGGTCAGCTGCTACTCTCAGTTCTGTCTTTGCGCATGCGCGGGAGGGAAGGTCGGTACTATGACGTAAGAACACCTTGCGCTCTATCTCAAGAACTGCCACCTGCGGACGGCATTTACTAACTTAGATACAAAGTGCACTTTATAGACTTAGCGGCTCTAAGTACGTTCAGCACATACAAGAATAGAGAGCGCTTGCGGGAAGCAAGTTTAAAGCTCCATCAGGCATGACCGCAGTCAAACTTTTTAGCGGGATATCTCGGAGCCAATACATGCCGTAAGAATCCTTCCACTTGCAACTGTGTTTAGAAACGTGACTGCCTCAAACTTTTCAATAAATGTAGACCCGCTTCCTGCAGTCTCTGGAAAATTTATTAGTCGGACCTCTGACACCAGTGATTGTTGCCCCACTTTGTGTCCTCTGGACACAATAATTGATTTGCAAAAATGGTTTTCACGTTGTTCCCAGTATTGAACTTTAACAATCCATAACGTTAAACTTTGAACACCCGGTACATAGGTGTCGCTAGAGAAACAAGTTAACTCCGTGAGGATCATTATATTCTTTTGAGAAGATCCAGAAACCCATGTGTCTCAATAGGAAGTGTTAACGAGTCTCCTCAACAACTATTTTACGTGGCAAATCTAGACTAACACTCTTGCTTATATTCTCAGAGGAAGGAAGACAGAAGAGAGATGAAAAGGGCAGGGATGTGTCAACCGCTTTAGCATAACTGGCAAGTGGTCCTGCACGGGGAAAATGAATCGAAGAGCTTGAAAGAAGACTAATAAAAGAGGGAAAGGAAAAGAGAAGACGAGCTCACATGTCACAATCGGACTGTCTTGTACAGTTTACGGCCCAATTGTCAGTCAAATGTCACTCGTGAAAGTCTGTTGTCCTCAGAAATTTCAAATGTACCAGTGTTTCTTTGATTCTCCATAACATTTCAGCGTGATATTCGACGATAGTTGTCAGAGACGTGTGTATGTGCTCAAGGCAAGCGATAGCGATTTCGAGTGGTTCCCTCTGATCATTTCAGCGAGGACAGTAGCTCTAGATGTATACTGCGGTCTCCTCGGCATCACTGAAATCACAAAAAGCGTTGTTGACCATCGTTCGGCGAAACGAAAATGACTTAGTGAAGGTTCATTACCGGCATACTATAGTGGGCACCCTTCAGCGTAGCCCAGTGTCCGGTAATGTTCCGGTGCCAGATAACGCGCTGCAAGGAGTGCACTACAGACGTTGGTCTGTACACAGTACGGTGTCATTACGTGCAAGGAAATTGCCGACAGCGTGTGTTACGGTAAGTTTTGTTGACGGCCTGCTTGTACTACGCCTGCAGTGAAGCTCCCTAATGGCAGCAGCTTAGAACGCTATGCGCTTGCTGCCAACGCCCTCGAGCCTGTCTAGCAACGACGCAAAACCCGCTGCAGACCGAAGCCATAGCAAGCGTGCCCCACGGGGATGCACAGCCGCTTCCTGGGATAATTGGCGGTCGGAAGCCGGAAGATGCGTCAACGCTTGTTACGGGGTAAACAAGTCTTGCGGATAAACAAGGCCACCCGTGTGCTGGTGCCAAAACGTAAATAACAAACGAAAAAGCAAAAATTGGATAGAGTGGTCAACATCGGAGCTAACGATGACCACAAAAGGTTATACGCATGTGCCAATATTCGTGTGCGTATAGGCTTTGTCAAGTTTGTATTCAACTAAGTAGCGCTTATACTTGCACACCTGTTTACTTTTTCTTTAACGCGGATTTACTGAGACGTGACTCTTTAAGAAAGGTAGAACCTACACTCCACTCGTTTTTTTTTCGCCCTGTCCAAAAAAAAAAAAACATTATTCGAAGGCGTACAAGAAGCGTCTCCAGGAATTTATGCATCGAGGAGTCTCGGAACTGAAATGCCAAATTTTTTTCAAGTTGAAAATAATAATGAGACGTGAATCGTTAACGTTCATTTCACGATGTGTAGTTTCTTATTTTTGTCGCCGTCGTCCTTTTTGCGTTTAAAGCGCGCACATATGTTAGGCGCATCGGTGTTCTCGCTCCATTCTCCTCACAGTGTGGTGTACGGTGCAGGTATTCAGACCCACAACTCCATGTCTAGCAGCAGCGTGCCATTCGGATATTGCTGAACGAAATAATTTGCGTAAAGCGATACAAAGCCAAGGTGCTACTCTCGTCAGGTATACTGTTTACCGAGAAGCGCACACAACACACAGCGCATATCGTGAGTAGCGCAGACTATACACCGTGACTCCTGGGATCAAGGAAACTGTTAAGTACGGCCAGAACAGTGGCAGCATTGCGTTTACGAATCATATGCTCAAGAAATCACTCCTCTGAAATCCGTGTTAACAAGACCAAAACTGCGAAAAATAGAACTTCTCGTGGGGGATGAACTCGGAGCCAATTTTACGTTTAAATAGGTCTCTACACTCGGTATGGAAAATATCGCTTGCCAAAAGTGCCGTGGAAAGTTCTGAAGAGAGAAGGGGAGAAAAATATTTGAATGAGCAGCTGGAGACGTTTGCGTGGCTTTTCGCAGGACATGCAAGTCCGGGTGCTGACCGTTGATCATGAAATCGTTTCTTTTCTATCTACCTTTTTATACCTCTATCTATTATTATGCATATTTATGTGCGTCTTTTCTTCGAGGGGTGACGAGACATGTTCAGGTGTTTCGTTTAGACAATCGCTTTTGTATTATGCTATGACAATTTTTGTTACTTTTGCTTGTTTTTCTGGGAACCAGCGGCAATGATGTGGACCGCATCTGGCATTTCTGAAAGTATGCGTACTTGTAAGAATCGTGTCTCACGTCAACAATGCTTTCGTCCATTGGTTTTGGTCTTAGTTTCATCAGAATAGAGGAGGAGGAGGAGGAGGAGGAGGAAGGGAAGAAATGAAAGGCAGGGAGGTCAACCAGACGCACGTCCGGTTTGCTACCCTGCACTGGGGGAAGGGGTGAGGGGATTAAAGGAGAAGAGAGAGAGAAGTGAAGGGCAACGTGTATGTTGGTGGGACCTTGTCCATTGCACGCTTATAAGCGGTCGCGTAGTCCGGTCGTCTTCAGAAAACTTAGCAGTGCCCGCGTCGCTTTGCTGGCCAGCGACGCGTAGAGCCATGAGCCAAGTATCTTCTCTTCGGAAAAAGGTCTACTGTCTAGTGTCTCCAACGTTTCGCGTAGCAGATTGCGTTCGCTCGCAAAACGCTCACATGAACACAGTAGATGTTCTATTGTCTCGTCAGTGTCGCACGATTCACATCGGGAGCTATCCGCCATTCCTATGCGAAAGGAGTACGCCTTTGTAAAAGCTACTCCTAACCACAGGCGGCACAGTAAAGTTGCATCTTGGCGGGAGAGGTCCGATGGAACTTGAAGCTTTCTCGATAGGTCCAATTTGTGTAGGCGGCGGTTCCTGACACTGGGGTCACTCAGCCAAGTTTCCGACATGGTGTTAGCGAACGAGTGAAGGCCCCTTGCAGCGTCGGTTCTCGACAATGGAATTGGGGTTGTCTGGGCGTCCGCGTGGGCGGATCGGGCAGCATTATCAGCAAGGTCATTACCGACAATACCACAATGTCCCGGTAACCACTAAAACACCAAGTCATGTCCTTTCGATAAAACTTCGTGAATCACTTCTCTTATTTCATTCACTAGTTGTTGGTGCTCCCGCTGTCGTAAATCTGATTGCAAGCTCTGAAGGGATGCCTTGGAGTCACAGAACACAGCCCATTTTTGAGGTCGGGCTTCCGCGATATAAAGTATAGCAGCACGTAAGGCGGCAAGCTCCGCTGCTGTGGATGTTGTCCTATGCGACAGTTTGAGCTTTATAGTGACCTGGTACGCCGGGATGACAACAGCACCTGTGGAGCTGTCAGCCGAGACCGATCCATCGGTGTAAATGTGGGTCCTCTGGCCGTATTTTTCGTTGAGTAGCGACAATGTCACCTGTCGTAGGACCACTGTTGAATGATGGCTCTTGTTCGTTATTCCCGGAATAGTGAGGCACACCTGTGGTTGTTGTAGGCACCACGGGGGTGACGCTGGTCTTGTTGCGGGAGTGAAGCCAAAAGGGAGGCATTCTCTATGGGCAGAAATAATCTTTGAAAAGATCGCGTGTGGTCTTTCAAGTGGCAACACTGCAACATGGTGACCAGGAACTCGGCAGAGGTGTCTTATGTGGGCTCTCAAATTGTCAGTGGTGATGTATGTTCGAATTGGATGCTCTCTTGCGATCATAATTGCCCCGTAGGTTGAGGTGCATCGCGGCAATCCTAAGCACACGCGTAGTGCTTGTCCTTGCAGACTTTCGAGAGTGCGGATGTTCGTCTTGCACGTACTTGCCAGTAACGGCAAGCTGTAGTGCAAAAATCCCAGAAACAGTGCTCTGTATAGCTGCATCATTGACCTTATCGATGCGCCCCAAGATTTTCCGCAGAGGAACCGCATTATATGGACAATGGAAGTTAGCCTTCTCTTCAGGTAATTGCAGTGGGCACTCCACGAAAGGTCCCTGTCAATAATCACACCCAGGAAGCGATGGTTCTTCTGGTATGGAATATTTTGTCCATTGGTGGTAACGGGGTATTGTGTCATGGCTCTGCGGGTAAACGCAACCAATGCACATTTCTCCGTTGAGACGGAAAGACCTTGCTTGCGGAGATATGAGCATGTCAAGGTGGCAGCCTGCTGGACTCTTGCACGTACTTGTAGACGAGTTACAGCCGAAGTCCATAGACAAATATCGTCAGCATATATGGATATGAGGATGGTACTTGGCAAAATTTCACGAAGTCCTACCATCACGAGGTTAAATAAAGTGGGACTTAATACGGTACCCTGAGGGACGCCACGGGAGATATAGTAATTGGTGGTAGGTCCATCTGAGGTTTGTACAAAAAAGGACCTTCTTGTCAAATAATCCTGGATCCATTGGAACATCCGACCACCGATTCCAACAGCTTCCAACGAGTCTAGGATGGCTTTATGTGTTACGTTATCATAAGCCCCTTTGACGTCAAGAGTGCCAGTGGTATGCGCTTGAGGCTCTTCTGTTGCTGGATAAATGTTGTGAGATCAATCACGTTGTCAAGAGATGACCTACCTCGCCGAAAACCCGTCATGCAGTTTGGGTATACGTTGTACCGCTCAAGGTACCATTCTAGGCGTGTAAGTATCATCCTTTCCATGACTTTTCCTACGCAACTTGCGAGGGCAACAGGGCGAAATGATGTCAAATCAAATGGTGACTTTCCTGCTTTGAGTAGTGGCACAAGTCTACTTATCTTCCAATCCTGGGGAACATTGCCCGCCAGCCATGAGTGGTTGTAATAGCTTAACAACTGTCCCCTTAACAACTGTCATCAGAATAGAAGCGTAGCAACTAACACAGGAGAAGACCACGACGGAGCGAACGCCCGTACCATCATCTTTTCGTCACGAGTTTATTTCAGAACACTGTATTATCAGCTATTATCATACAACAGGCCCGAACCCGGTCCCTTCTGAATCTTGGTTTGTAGCTTGACATTTTTCATTATCGGCTCTTTCTTACCAAGTGCTCTTAATAAACGCTTTGAATTTTCCACGAATTTCTTGTAATGTTACTCATGGGAAAAGCCAACGCACCTTCTCTTCCGCTCAATTATAAAACCACCGTAGACGTGGTGTTATGGTTGAGCACCGATTACGACGTGGTAGGTATACGGGGTTTGATAACCAATGCCGACCCGAAACTCACCCGTTTGTTTTTAGGGGCGAAGCTCCTTATAACGGCACCCGTTCGTCCCTCGTAGCCGTTGTAGTGTGTAACAAGTATAACATTTTGACCTCTAAGGTGGAGCCGGTAGGAGATTTCTTCTGTGCGTTTTTGAACAATAAAAGGTAGAGCTCAATGTACATGCCAATGGCTGCTAATGGGGAATGAGAGACAGGAGCTTTCAGCTTTTAGTTAACGCGCACGCTGCGATCACCATTAGCAGCCACTGGCATGTACATTGAGCACTATCTGACAAGAAAGGGTTGCTACGTTATACTCGCTGGGTGTAACCTCCTTAGTTTTGAAAGGTTTAGCTTGCGTTGGGCCGCAGTGCCATGAATACAGTGAACTAGTTTATACCATGAACTCGAGGTGGTTAAAGGTGGGCTGCAGCGCAAGCCGTAAGAAAGTGCGCGTGTGCCATCTCTCGTTTAGTCCTTGGAACGTTCGCTGGATGGCGGTGCTTCTATATGGGGAATATGTGATGTAAAGAGGCGAGATGGTGGTACTTGGAGTGTTGAATAGATGGACGAACGGACCCACAGACAGATGCATGGATAGACGCATGAACGGACGCAGAGGCGGATGCATGGACGAACGCAGGGACGGACGCACGAACAGACGCACGCGCGGACGGGTGGATGGACGCATGGACGGTCACACAGACGAACGCATGGACGGACGGAAGCAAGAACGAATGCACGGACGAATGCTTCGCCCCACTCTCCATTATTCACTCTGTGGATATGCTGCCATTTTTTTTCTCGGTTGTCTCTGGGTGCTAATCTGCAAAGGTAGCCCCAAGAAGGATTTAAAAAAATGCCTTAATCCTCCTTGGGTAGCCCCATAAGGTTCTCTGACGACCCCTGGCCTTATCACACCGCAGCCTTGGTGAAATAGTTGAGCATCCTCGGCTGCTGTGAAAGGCACAGAATGGCTGCCGCTCAGTTTGCCTGCCGGTGAACTACGCACAAGCACACTTCCGGTCTGGTGCTCGACAGTAAGAAGTTTATGGTCGCTTGAGAGGGCAGCCACTTTGTGTGAAATCGGCGGCATGGGACCGCAAGAACTAAAAACAAGGTCAACCTTATCAACCCCCGCCCTCAGCGTTTGAAGCTGTGCGGTCCTTAACACTTATCAGCGGGTGTATGAACGCTCATTCGTCTTATCTGCATTTCCCCATATCGAAGTGCTCGATGAAGCCGCACACAACCAGGTTTAATATTCCCGCACTGCTGTATTTATTTTTCTCATCACTAGCGCAGCAGTGAAGTTTCTACCCACTATTTCAGTGCTTGCCATCACCGAACCAATGTCTGCCATCCATCGGAAACGAATAATAGCACGAAAAAACAGGCGCGGGAAAGAAAATACAAACTACAGCGCTGAGTTTGTCACTGAGCCGGGTCACAGACTTACCATGTCAGTCTCTTACCGATGTGTCAACGTTCTCTGCCCTCTGTATCATTGTCGAATGGTCTAGACCATGAGAAGTATTTCTGGACGAATCATCAAAAATCAAGATGGGAGCCGACAGATGGAAACAGCAAATCATACCAACATCTAGGTGATATATATATATATATCTGTGCACCCGTGAACACAATGAAAAGAACCAATGACGTCATTGTAACTGAGGCGTCTGCGCCGTTTCGTCGCCATCTGTCTGCTGTCAAGAGCACTTATCTGAAAATTTATCTGACACATTCCGTCGAAGTAATGCTCCCAACACCCATTTTTCAGAGAATTGCTTTCGACAGCAGACGGCTCTCGAAGACCGCGCAGAGCAGCGATTTTGGCCCCCGCTTTCGGGGTTCATATTGGCCTCGAGGACGTACCGTGGCACCACTTACTTGATGACGTCACTCATAGGACGCCGGGTTGTGTTGTCTTCTAGAACACCGCGTTTCCGGCGCTTTTGCTGTGGACATCGTGCGTGCTTCCCTTTGTTTTGAAGCTGAGTGCTTAAAGAGCCACTCACCAGGTTTGACACTTTTGAGCTGATAAGCGCAATGAGTAAATGAGGCGTGCATGATTACGTATACCGAAATTGGCAACGCTACGCGCCACGAAAATAGTCAAATTTCAGTTCGAACGCTGCTTCCCCTTCCTTTTGTTAGGCGCGTGCCCAGAGAAAGAGGGCATGACGTGCGCGTACGAATGGCACTACGTACCTGGCAATGCAGTGACGTTGGTCATCTACGTAGACGACTAGGCTCTGACGTTGCCCACAGGGACACGTGACATGGCAAAAATTATTTACTACAACATGCGTAGTTTATGTACTTGTTGCTTGAAGAGAATAATGAATCTCTAGATAAATAATGAGACGCAGTAACGAGATGAGAGCATTCTTTTTTTCTCGTTTCCATTTTTCCCCGTGAATTGCAACGAGATGCGGGGCTAATGTGCCGGCGTTTTGCATGCGTTTCTGTCCCCGCGGTCAGCGCATCGAGCCGACGACAGCCGTGTAACGCTCCTACGCGTTCGCGCACTCATTGTGCTTATCAATTCTACAGTGTCTAAGCCAGTGTTTTCCAATTATCCCCCAGAAACAAACAGTAGACCACGACACAAAATAACTTTGCATTGTTAACAAAAAAGCCCCGCCGCGGTGTCCTAGTGGCTAAGGTACTCGGCTGCTGACCCACAGGGCGCGGGTTCGAATCCCGGCTGCGGCGGCTGCATTTCCGATGGAGGCGGAAATGTTGTAGGCCCGTGTGCTCAGATTTGGGTGCACGTTAAAGAACCCCGGGTGGTCTAAATTTCCGGAGCCCTCTACTACGGCGTCTCTCATAATCATATAGTGGCTTTGGGACATTAAACCCCACATATCAATCAATCAATTGTTAACAAAAAAAAGAAAAGAAAACGATGCTCGCGTGCACGGGGGTCGGGCTTGTTCGGGTACGTCCTGCGCACATGACCTCTTGGTCGGATGCCGGAGAGGGTGGGGAAGAGATTTGGCTTGCGAAGGCTACGCGGAGGAGTGGCAAGGGTTTCGAGCTCGCCTCCTCTCATCCTCGTCTCACGCCGCCTCAAAAAGACAGCTTTCTCAGCTCGTAATGAACCGATTAAAAAAAATTTTGTGGCAGAATGTTCCTCATCGGTCACCCAACAGCTGCTACGATCTAACTAAAATTTGGTATGGGCCCTGGTGAGTGGCCCTTTAAGGAAGCAGTAAGACCTGACAATACGGGCAAGAAAACTACAAATAAGTGTCCCCGGTGGCACTCTCATGTCTAATTTGAACCGTAAAATTGTGATTAAGAACGAGTGCAGCCATGGGGGATGATGCAAGCGGTGTCATGAAAGCAAAGCTGCCGTATTCTACAACTACTACGCAGCAAGGCCAGCACATGCATCCTATCTGTGACGTCAAACGATCGTAGCGATGGCCTCTCTATAGTGAAGGCTGTTATGTCAGCGATTCCGCAGCGAACGTCCATGCCGCGGAAAAAGGACATCTGTGTCAAAGCCAGCCCGCGAGCCCGCCTCACGCGATCAACAACTCAACGGCGTCATCACGCGACGCCGCCTTTCTGGCGTGCAC